>NC_091666.1:1517651-1820681 GCF_042453785.1 Malus domestica
TTTCGGGCTTGGTCAAGCGTGATACAAACCCTATAGTAAGAGTCCCCCAAGTCTCTGAGTGAGGAGATTTGCCGAAAGAGGTGACATAAAAAGTAAGCAATCAGAGTTCTAAACAGTCAGTCTTAGATCGAATGTTTGATCTCGTGTTCCGGCTAATTGTTTTCTTTCTCCTTGTTTTGTAGACATCAACAAGGACAAAGAAAAGGACATGGAGAAGAGATAATATGATATACTTTTGCTTTTGAAGAAGTAACTTTCCACAGGCTTATTCTTGAACTAGGTTGGAGGGTTTTTTGGTTTCCTCCAGAGTATAATGTCGACTCAAGAATTTGAGGGTCAAAACAAGTCTATCAAATCAAGAGTGTGTTCGACCTTGATGATATGTGATACTTTTTCTGTTGTCAAAGTTGTTAATGCACAAAATCGGCGAGGACTTTGGTACAACAGAAAATGGTATCTTTTCTGGAAGCACAAGATGTTGAAGATGAGTACTCGAGAGCAATGCCAGGTAAGTAATCAGGCAAGGGGTTCCAGGCAGTCAGTTCCTGATTGGAAGCTTGATTCTAAGTGCTGACTGATTGCTTTCTTTCTCATTGTCTTGCAGGTAAGAACAAAAGCAAAGGAAAAGATAGGAAAAAAGCATGATATGAGATACTCTTGCTTTTGACCATGATGATATGAGATACTCTTGTTCTGGTATGGCTGGTTTGCAGAGGTATTATTAGGGGGGGAGAAGAAAGCTGAGTATTTCCAGAGGCTTCGTTGGGAGTGCCTTCTCAGATATGAGGAAGGGTTGAGCATTTTTGCAGGTCTGCCTGTCCGTGGAGGATGGAGGTTGACATATATAAGAGTTTCCCCAACAACAAGTAGTAATGCTATTCCTTACCCTTCTTGGTCATAGCAATGTAATGGGAGCTGTAAGCTTCACGTGTTTTAACTTTGTCAGAGCATTTTGAAAAAGTGGTCTGTGGTATCCGGAGAGCTGTTGTTGCGTGTGAAGATTGCAGACAAATTTTATCCAAGGAAATCTGACTCTCGAAGTTCGGAGAACGGTGCCTCTTCGGTTTTCGAACAAGCAATCCTGTTGGGGATCTGGCTCTCGAGATTCGGAGAGCGTTGCCTCTTCGATTTTTGAAAAAGTAATCCTAGTGGGAGTCTAGCTCTCAAGATTCGGAGAGTGATGCCTCTTCGATTTTTGAGAAAACAATCCTGGTGGAAGTCTGGCTCTCGAGATTCGGATAACGATGCCTCTTCGATTTTTGAGAAAGTAATCATGTTGGAAGTCTGGCTCTTGAGATTTGGATAGTGGTGCCTCTTCGATTTTTGAGAAAGCAATCATTGGTGGCTGAAGTGATAAGTCTCAAACAGGAGATCAGAGAGCTCAAGCATGAGAATAAACAGTTGCACATGCTCGCACATGACTATGCTACAAACATGAAGAGGAAGCTTGACGAGCTGCATGAATCTGATGGTCAGATTTTACTTGATCATCAAAGGTTTGTGGGTTTGTTCCAAAGACATTTATTGCTTTCATCTTCTGGGGCTGTACCGTGTAATGAAGCTTCAAATGATCACCCTTCAGTGCCTCCTCCTTCTGGGGTTCTGCCCAGTACTGAGGCTCTGAATGAACACCCTCCGGTGCCTCCTTTTTTTGGGGCTCTGCCGACTGCTGAGACTTCTCCTGAGCAACCTTTGTGAAGGCTCCCTTTTGTTTGTTTATTTTGATTCATGTATATGTACATATTTGTAACTTATCAGAGATATCAATAAATAAGCTTTGCTTCATTTCAACGTATTGTGTTAAATACACCAAGGCCTCTTTCACTAAGTTCTTTGAATTTTTTCTTTTGTTGAAGCTTGTATGTTGAAGCTCTGTGAGTGAAGCATGTAGGTTGAGGTAATGCTCCCTTAATTTCCCGAGTGAGGAAAACTTCTCGGTTGGAGACTTGAAAGATCCAAGTCACTGAGTAATCGTGAAACTTCCAAGTACCGAGGTGTAGTAGCATATGGTAGGAGTCCCCCAAGTCTCCGGTCGAGGAAGTTGATGAATGAGGTGTCTTGCTAGTAGCCAAGTTTCCAAAGTAACAAAACTTCACCACTTTCCTTTCTAAGTGGTAGCTCAAAACTCCTCTTTCATGTACATTTGTTATGACAGTTGTTAGGCCCAAAGAAGGGGAGGCCTAGGCTCTCATTTTTTCTTTTCGAAATTTTGAATATATATATTTTTTTTTGAAGCTTTGTAGGTGAAGCTTTGGTGTTGAAGCTTTTGTAGGTGAAGCTTTGGAGTTGAAGCTTTGTAGGTGAAGCTTTTGTGTTGAAGCTTTGTAGGTGAAGCTTTTGTAGGTGAGGTTTTGGAGTTGAAGCTTTGTTGGTGAAGCTTTGATGTTGAAGCTTTGTAGGTGAAGCTTTGGTGTTGAAGCTTTGTAGGTGAAGCTTTTGTAGGTGAAGCTTTGGTGTTGAAGCTTTTGTAGGTGAAACTTTGGTATTGAAGCTTTTGTAGGTGAAGCTTTTGTAGGTGAAGCTTTGTAGGCGAATCTTTGATGTTGAAGCTTTGTAGGTGAAGCTTTAATGTTGACGCTTTGTAGGTGAAACTTTAGTGTTGAAGCTTTTGTAGGTGAAGCTTTGGAGTTGAAGCTTTGTAGCTTTGTAGGTGAAGCTTTTGTGTTGAAGCTTTAATGTTGAAGCTTTGTAGGTAAAGCTTTGAAGTTGAAGCTTTTGTGTTGAAGCTTTTGTAGGTGATGCTTTGAAGTTGAAGCTTTTGTGTTGAAGCTTTTGTAGGTGAAGCTTTGGAGTTGAAGCTTTGTAGGTGAAGCTTTGATGTTGAAGCTTTGTAGGTGAAGCTTTGTTGACACCATAAATTGATTTTGCTTCACACTATCTTGATCAAGAGTGTGTGAAGCTTTTAGCATTTGTAGTTACCCTCCATTTGTTGAAGCTTTTGTTGGTGAAGCTTTTTTGTTGAAGCTTTGTAGGTGAAGCTTTGTTAGGTACCATGAAATGATTTTGCTTCACACTATCTTGATCAAGTGTGTATGAAGCTTTTGGCATTTGTAGTTGCCCTCCATTTGTTGAAGCTTTTGTGGTGAAACTTTGTAGGTGAAGCTTTGTAGTGAAGCTTTGTTGGGTACCATGAATTGATTTTGCTTCACATTATCTTGATCAAGAGTGTGAAACTTTTGGCATTTGTAGTTGCCCTCCATTTGTGGTGAAGCTTTGAAGTTGAAGCTTTTGTAGGTGAAGCTTTGGAATTAAAGCTTTTGTGGTGAAGCTTTTGTGTTGAAGCTTTGTAGGTGAAGCTTTGAGGTTGAAGCTCTGTTGGGTGCCATGAATTGATTTTGCTTCACACTTGATCAAGAGTGTATGAAACTTTTGGCATTTGTAGTTGCCCTCCATTTGTTGAAGCTTTTGTTGGTGAAGTTTTTGTGGTGAAGCTTTGTTGGGTACCATGAATAGATTTTGCTTCACACTATCTTGATTAAGAGTGTGTGAAGCTTTTGGCATTTGTAGTTGCCTTCCATTTGTTGAAGTTGTTGAATTTCCCAATTTCCATTTTTTTTTTGGGAAAACTAGAAATTTGAAAATGTGGGAAAGACAACATATACAAATTTTGCTTCCACACTGTTGAGCAAGAAATTGTGATGCAAGCCACACCTTGTAGTAGTCGAAGGTTTGGATGAACCATATAAATTGAATTTGCTTCGAATAGTCTTAATCAAGAGTGTGTGAAGCTTTCTATGAGTTGTAGTGTTTGCATTGTTACAGAAGAGAAATGTCTGAAGCAAATGCAACAAGGCTGTAGAGCTTAATCTTCGTATACCATACACTGAAGCCGTTATTGGCTTGCAATAAAACTTTATTGGATACTATAACTCTTGTTAGGTATAAGTGCTCCCCTAGTTAAGTTGTAAAGCTTGAGGGTTTTTGATTATTTGTGAATGCTAGGAGTTCACATGTACAAGTTGTACCACTCGTCTTTTGGTTGGTGGAATGAATGATGAGTTGCTTTCATCACTTGGTTGATGGTACAAAAGTGAGTTCCTTTATCACCTTTCATCACATTTCATCACCTGGTTGGTGGCACGAAGATGAGTTCCTTCTTCACTTAGTTGGTGATAAGAGTGGCAAGTTGCCAAATAATATTAGAGTACGAGTTTTACATTTCATCACCTGATTGGTGGCACGAAGGTGAGTTCCTTCTTCACCTGGCTGGTGATAAGAGTGGCAAGTTGCCAAATAATATTAGAGGACGGGTTGTACATTTCATCACCTGTAAGGGTAAGGTGTCGAGGCACATTGTAGCAAGTGTCGAATGACACAAAGTATGTTGAACCCTTTTGAAGCACAATTGGTTTATGTATGGATGTGTTGGAATGTATGATGTTTATGTATGAATGTGTTGGAATGTATGATGTTTATGTTGATTCACATGAGTGATGCTTATGAATGTTTTGCTATGCATGAAGGGATCCATGCTTTCGATATGTGAACCATGTTGGTTGTCACACTTAGTATCACATACTTTGTGTCAAAGTACACATGTTGAAGCTCTGAGTTGGAGTATAGAGGTAGGTCAGTGTAGACCAAGTGTTCCAGTGCTAGGAATGCAAAAGACTCAGAAGAAGTTGTTTGAATTCCCTCTTCTTTAAATATTGGCCGAATGGCTTGTATGACAAAATATCTCAAGCGGTTGAGGGTCAAAACATTTGTAATGTGTATGCCTTCTTATAATAGCATTTCCTTCAGTACCTAGTCCTCCACTTTGAAAGAGTGAGGCTTGGCTCCGTAGTCATAATAGTCGACGGTACGTTCACCCCTGGTTGTCTTGATACGAACTTTTATCCCTCTTGTTGTAATGGGCTTGCTGAGAGTAAAAATCCTTCCTCTTACAAAGAGACAAATACGTTTGGTGACTTAGCGAGTAGCTAAATGAGGCAGAAGATGATGCAATGGGTGTCTGAATGGCCAAGATCTCCTCACTTAGTAGAACTTGACTTCCACTTCCTACTTGTTGATAGGGGTTAACCATATGGGGGTTCCCTTGGTATGTCCTCGCTTCGGCAGAGGCGTGGTTGTAAGCCTGTGTCATCACCTCAGAGTAAGTCTTCCAAGTGTTGGCATTGATCATGTACTTGAAGAAACAATCACGTTCGCCTGCCGTGAAGATTTTAAGGGCGGTATTGTCATCTGCCTCAGCGCAGCGAGAATACTCATAGCTGAAGCAACCAGCATACTCTCGTATGTGACTCGTTCGGCTTTTAGTGAATAATGTACAAGTCATCTGCAGAATGTAAGCGATCAGTCTGAAATATGTGTTGAAAGACAAATAGTTTCCTTAGTTCCTTAAATAAGTATACTGTCTCAGGTGGAAGATAACAATACCAGTTTAGCGCTCCGCTAGAGCGGGTGGAAGGGAAGATAAGACATCGCTCTTCGTCGGTGTGCATTCGATATGCCATGGTGGACTCAAAGAGGTTAAGGTGTTCAATCGGGTCATTCCTTCCAGTATAGAGTTGTAAACTAAGCTTTTTTTTTTGTCTTCGCTTGAAGGGGGTGTCGAGGATCCTCCTTGTGAGAAGGCCAGGCCTGGGTTGGTTCTAATCAAGTATCTCGGCCTGACGTTCGGCCTTCAACTTGTTTACTTCCTCAAGGAGCTGTAGGACAAATGGGTCTTGAGTAGAGTCATGTACCACTGGAATTTTCTTCCGTAAGTCTTCATCGCCTATTGGAAATAGGAAAGTTTGAGTAAGAGCGTGTGGTTTTTCCTTGGACTTGCCGTACTGACTTTTAGGGCATGTCTGTCAAAATACCTCCAAGTTCCCTGTACATTCATGTTTCTCTGGGACCTGTCGCTCCTTCTTTAAATTGGCAGCTGGCCTGGGTCGTGGGAGGGGACCGAGTCTTTCAAAAACCCTTGGGTCATTGATCTTCGAGCTTATGTGGAAAGGATTCTCTCGACATTGCTTTAGGAAGTCTCGGCAGTCACGATAAACGGCTTTTGATCCTTCTAACCCTTTTGCAAGGTGGTGTCTTCCTCCACTTCTCCTACTTCAGGTCGAAGCAGTTGAGTTAAGAGAAGTCTCATGTTAATCAATGTTTTGATGATTAGCTCACTCCTCATTAGGGATACCCATGTCGAAGGAAGGTGACCCTTTGTGTTGGGGGGCACCCAGATGATGGTTGATGTTCACAGGGGCAACAAGCTTGTGTGTTTGAGCATGCCTAGTTTTGTGGAGTGTCTCGAAGAGCTTCTCATATTGTTCCTAAAGTATCTCATTCTTTATTGCTATCTTATTGTTCTGAGCCTTCAGCTCCTCAACTTTAGCTTGAAGAACGAGCTTCTTTCGTTGCTTCGTACTAGGTGCGATGAGGGTATCGTTCTGCGTGCTGTGGCTTCCTTCGCTCCCCATGTTGGAGAGGGATGCCTTGTCAAAAGAGAATGTACGAATGGTGGAAACCAACTTAATAAAGCTGAAGAGAGTAGGAATAAGTGTGATTCCCACAAACGGCGCCAAATGTTGATGCACAAAATCAGTGAGACTTTGGTATAACAGAAAATGTCAAGTTTGTGACCTTCGCTAGATTGCTCCGGTCACTAGTGTGGATAAGTATGTAAATGGATAGAGACAGAGAAGCAAACACAAGATGTACGTGGTTCACCCAGACTGGCTACGTCCATGGAGTAGAGGAGTTCTCATTATTTGTGAAAGGCTTACATAAGTACATGGGTTCAAGCTCTCCTTTAGTGAGTACTAGTAAATGATTTAGTACAAATGACATTCGGGATTATTGGTGGAGAATGATTTCTTTTTATAGAAGAAAGTTTCTAGCTTTGTTCTGGCATACTGTGATTGGCCTTTGATGTTGACACGTGTCGCCCTGTGATTGGCCTCTTGGTGTTGACACGTGTTGCGCTGTGATTGGCATCTTGGTTTGAGGGAAACTCTTCTGGGTCCTTGACGCTATAACGTTGACTGGTGTTTGGTAGTTTCGGGATTGGTCAAGTATGGTACATGTTGATGCACAAAACCGGAGCGGTCTTGGAACAACGTAAATCCGACCGTGAATCTGCAAGAAAGTAAATAACACAAGATGTATCGTGGTTCACCCCAAGGTTTGGGCTACGTCTACACTGATATTGTATTTCTAAGAGGATTGTGAGGGAGAGAGTGAGGATTCTCATGGCCTAGGAATTGGCCTCTGAAGGTGAGAGTGAGGCTCTTCTCAATTGTGAGGGTGATGGGTCATTTTATAGAATAATGGCTCCTCACTTATTACATATTTACCCCTTTCTTTATTACATAATTACATTTAAGTTCCCCGAGTATTTATACGAGATCTAAATACGGAGGCCCTAAGTATGGTACAAACAGTAGTCCCCTAAGTCTTCAGTCAAGAGAGTCTTTTGGCTGGAGACTTGAAATTCAGTCCATGTGTGGGCCGAAGTAACTAGATGTTGTCTTGAACTGATGCTCGATATGAGGCGATGCTCAATCTGAAATGATGCTCAACTAGAAGTAGCATATGATGCGAGGCTGCTCGGCTTGTGGCTTATGTTGCCTTGGTTGGCTCGGCTTGTGGCGTCGAAGGTGAGGGAGTCCCTTTTATAGAATAAGGGCTTACTCCTTAATAAAAAAATGATGGGCTAAAGTTGGTGCTTGCGACAAGGAGGTTGCTCAATAGGCGGCGATGCTCTCTAATGATGGTGAGGAAGTCCCTTTTATAGAATAAGGGCTCGCTCCTCAATACATAAGTGATGGGTTATGAGTGATGCTCGCGGCGATGCGGTTGCTCAGCTGGCGGCAATGCTCTCTAATGATGGTGAGGGAGTCCCTTTTATAAAATAAGGGCTCACTCCTCAGTACATGAATAATGGGTGCTCTCTAATGAAAGTGAGGGAGTCCCTTTTGTAGAATAAGGGCTCGCTCATCAGTACATAAATAATGGGCTAAGTCCCCCAAGTATTTTTCATGAGGCCCAGTTGAGGCCCAATATATGGTACATAATGTAGTCCCCCAAGTCTTCGGTTAATAGAGTATGTTGGCTGGAGACTTCAAATTGAATCCATGTATGGGCCGAAGTGGCAGTTGTTCGGAGGCGGTATTTGTATACCCAGCACTGAAGCTTTATAGGTGAAGCTTTGCAAGTGAAGCTTTTGAAGCTAGAGCTCTGTAAATGAAGCTTTTGAAACTAGAGCTCTGTAAATGATGCTTTTGAAGCTAGAGCTTTGTAAATGAAGCTTTTGAAGCTGATTGACATGAGTGATGCTCATGAATGTTTATGTTGATTGACATGAGTGATGCTCATGGATGTTGACATGAGTGATGCTCATGAATGTTGACATGAGTGATGCTCATGAATGTTTATGTATGATTGACATGAGTAATGCTTATGTATAATTTGAAGTATTGGGCGTACTTTTGATCACCTGGTTGGTGATAATAGTGGCAGGCTGCCGAATAATTTGGAGTACTGGGCGTACTTTTGATCACCTGGTTGGCGATAATAGCGGCGGGGTGCCGATAATTTTTTGTAGTACTGGGCGTACTTTTGATCACCTGGTTGGTGATAATAGCGGCGGGATGCCGAATAATTTTTTGTAGTACTGGACGTACTTTTGGTCACCTGGTTGGTGCTATTTTGGGCTTATGGGCATTCGCTCTCCACATAATATTCCAGCCCATTTATTTTGGGCTTTGCCCTTTTTTTTATTTTTTATTTTTTTTTATTATTACCCTCTGATGGGGTTATACAAATGTCTCCGAAAGATAAGGAAAATAAATTACATCATTAAAAAATAAATTCGACTCTCTGCTCAATGGATCACGCCCATAATTCTCTTTTCTGCATGCCATTACCACCGCAATTATGTTTGCTTTTTTTATATCTTATTTCTGCTTTTACTTTCTGCTTTTGTTTCCTACTCCATCTCCTGCAACTTTCAAAACTGCAGGGGTTGGATTCTTTCTGCTTGCTGGGATGAAATAGTGAGGAAGCATGATAGGAAAGCCACAAAATTGCCCCACTGTCGCCAGCCAATTGCCTTTTACTTTTCCATTTTCTTTTCTGCTTTGCTTTTGCTTTTCTCCATGAGCGACTACTTTGGATATGTCGCTTGATGACATGATTAAGAACAACAGGGGTAATTGTGACAGAAATAGAGAATAACGTGGTAGGGGTTCTCGTGGCCTCGGTGGAGCACGTGGCTCCTTTACTGCTGGAAGGATGGACACTGGAAGAATTCCAGCTAGAAGAAAAGGACTTGAGACGGTCGTAATCCCGCTCGAGCTGCTTGGTCTTCCACCGAGCGCGGCGGTTCTGGAACCACACGGCCACCTGGCTCGGCTGCAGTCATAGCTTCTCTGCTAGTTGCGTCTTTCACTCCGGCTCCAATTTTCCCAGGTTCCAGTTGAGCTGGCACACGTGCGGATAGAGGTCCCCAGCAATTGGGTGAACAGAAGGAGAGAGGTTAAACCTTATTCTTGATCTACATCTTTTTCTTCGCAATCGAATCTAATTTTCCTAGATTTCTCCCCGAGAAGCATAGCCATAAGATGGGTACACGAACCCGGGCTGGTGACCATGATGAATAGGGTGGTGGTAATCAGTTCATGGCTTCCAGAAAAGCGTGGCGAGCATGGCCCACCTTCTATGAATCAACTCGCACTCCCTAAACTTCTGCAATCCAAACACCTCCGTGTAAGGTTGAAACAGCGTCAACTGGACGTCCGGGGTTTCTGTTCGAGTCCCGATGATGTCACCTGCCAAGTTCTTGGCCAAATTTTGGTCCAACCCGTCGTAGTCGTACTGCAAATACTCCACAGGTTTGCCCAAACCAAACGGGTTGAACCCATAGTCGCCCACCAGGGTCCTGTCCAGCCATTCTGGAGCATTTGCACCCGGGTACTAGAATAGGCGGTCAGTCGAGAAAGTGGGTTTTGTTGATTTCTTGGGCGGCCTTTTCTTGGTCCCGAATCTGAACCGGCCCTAAACCCGACCCGAGTTCGAGTACACCTTGGACGGGAAGCATGTCCCAACGAAGGAGGATGTAGCGGCGGCAACAGCTGTAGTTATTGCCATGGCTCTGTGCTAACGTGCGCCGGGGGTGGAGGTAGGATCGAGATTATTGCGGTGTGTTTCGTGAGGATGGAGTGGTGGTGGTTTTTTTATTTGCCTAAGGTGGTATTCTCTGTGTTGCAGAGAGAGCAGAGAGAACTGACGAGAGGGAAAGCAGAGAGGCGACTTCAGTGTGGGTCAGTCAGAGGAGAGGGAGATGGGACTGGTTTCTTGGGTTTTTGTGATTTTGCAGATTCACGGCGGATGTGAAAATTTGAGAGAGAACCGACATAGCTTTTTGTGTCGTTTCCCACAGACGGCGTCAAATGTTGATGCACAAAACCGGAGGGGTCTTGGAACAATGTAAATCCGACCGTGAATCTGCAAGAAAGTAAATAACACAAGATGTATCGTGGTTCACCCCAAGGTTTGAGCTACGTCCACACTGATATTGTATTTCTGAGATGATTGTGAGGGAGAGTGTGTGAGGATCCTCATGGCCTAGGAATTGGCCTCTGAGGGTGAGAGTGAGGCTCTCCTTAATTATGAGGGTGAGGGGTCCTTTTATAGAATAATGGCTCATCACTTATTACATATTTGCCCATTCCTTTATTACATAATTACATTTAAGTCCCCGGAGTATTTATACGAGATCTAAATACGGAAGCCCTAAGTATGGTACAAACAGTACAAATAAGAGAAATTTATCTCTAATTATATATAGGGTTATTTTAGGAATAATAGTGGGTGGGAAAATAATATTTTAATTTTTTTAACTTTTTATTGTGGGTGTAAATATATCGGGGGTGGGTGGGAAATAAGACAACGGGGTGGGTCTAGCAGCTCTCAAAAAATTTCTCCCACCAATTCCACGTTTCTCTTTTTGTCCCTCTAGTAAATGAATTAATGATTCCAACTCTCCCAATTAGATCTAATAAACAAGTTGTGTTCGTGTCGTATTCGTTATTTTAAAGGGTCGTGTCATGTCAAACTCGTTATTGTAATGAGTTCTTAACAGGTAATAACAACCCCGATTCGTCAACTGGTTGTGTCGTTTCATGCCGGGTTAATGAATCATACAAAAATTATCATACCTAATGTCTAGATCTAACAAACAATATATTATTAGATTATTAATAAGTGACCTGATAACGATCTAACTCGTTAACAGTTTTTTAACAGATGACTCAACAACGACTCAATTTGTTAACAAGTTAACGCAAAACCAATTATTTTCGTGTCAAGTTAACAAATTATACGTACTAAGCAACGTGTGAAGTCCTAGATTTAACATAGATCTCGTACCAATTACCAAATGCTAAGTTCGAATGTCTGCTACTAAACTATATAAATACAATCTCACAAATAAAAAAAGGCACTAAAAAATAGAGGACATGGTACAAGTGATAAGTCCACCACTTGTTTACTAATATTTATTTAATTAAACTTATTTTATTTAATGGTTGAAAGTATATAATATAAGGTCTGATTGGATTGGGTGACAGACAGCTTTGGAAGTAAGCAGCCATGAAAAGTGCAAGTTAAGGAAGCAGCAGCAGCAGCAGCACAAGACCCACTGATTCATCATGTGCAATTGTGCATTGTGAATAAACACCCCAACGATTTGGATTCTTCACCCACTAATCACCGCCAATCACGTGTTATCTTCAAATTTCATCAACTCACTGGGTCCCCTCCCGCCCCAACGATTCACCGGTCTATTTCTATTAGTAGTTAGAACCACCCATGAAATTCATTTTGATTATGGTATTCATGATTAACGATCATTTGATTTATATCAACGATTAAATGGTCTTCAAATTTAATGAAATATTTGAATGATGATCTTTAAATGATGATAAAGAAAATGAACGATTCTGATTTTATTATTATTTATTTTTACAGTAAAATGATGTTAGATCTTCATGTAAGTATGAATATTGAAGCAGTACTCTTTGTTTTTCTTTCTTTAATAAGAAGCACAAGGCTTTGATTGGTATGTCGTATTGAATTGAGTAAACTGTGTTATATTAGTATTGATTGTACTATATTGAATATTGTCAAGCTTTTGGGTTATGATTCTGACAATCCAATTGTTATTTTGATGCAGCGAGATATATGACAAGGGAAATCGAACGAAATTCTCAATCTAGAATCCACTAGCAAGCCTTAGAGTCCACTAGGAAAATAGAGAGAAAACTCATGTTTATTGAACAATAGTCAAAACATTATAAACCCTTAGAGCCACTTTTGAGATACAAAAGTAGCATATAATCTATTAACACATAAATTATCAATTCTCCAATTAAGTAGAGGCAATAGGGTGATATTAATAATCGTTCATCAAAACATACTTCATTACTTAAAAGCCGCCATTCTTGCTTGTTTCACAAATTGCACCATAGAAATTGACTTTTAAGCCAACCAGGTTTTTAAGAGCTTAGCCACACCCGCTATTAAACTAAACATGGTAAATACCAAAAATATATATGACAATATTTGGGAATTTCTTATATATACATTAATCTCCAAAGTGGAGTATATATAGGAGTTACAATTGGTATTACATATACACTTCATCAATGTGGGACAACAGACTACTATATACACTTTAACTAATATATAACTCGTAACACTCTCCTCAAGTTAAAGCAAAGATGTCATGCATGCCTAACTTGTCAAGCGAGTTGGAAAACACACCATTAGACATAGCCTTAGTAAGTACATCAGCGAGTTCATCTTCAGATCTCACAAACGGAAACATAATAATCCCAGCATCCAATTTGTCTTTGATGAAATGTCGATCAATCTCCACATGTTTTGTTCGATCATGTTGCACTGGATTATGAGCAATCTTAATAGTAGCCTTGTTATCACAATGAAGTTTCATAGCACCTTGGGTTTAAATCCAAGATCTCTCAACAATTTTTTCAACCACAACAACTCACATACACCATGAGACATACCACGAAACTCATTTTCAGCACTTGACCTAGCCACCACTTTTTGTTTCTTGCTTATCCAAGTAACTGGATTACCACCCACAAACGTAAAGTATCCAGATGTAGATCGCCGATCAATGATAAAACTTCCCAATCTGCATCTATATACCCTTCGATATTCAAATGACCATTCTCGGAGAAAACCAAAATATGGATAACTGCATCCATATGAGCTTCACTAGGTGAGTGCATTGATAGGAATTTTTACCACTCATGTGAACGGCTTAAATCTCCTATTTTACTTGCAAGAATCACAAGGTTATTGTAGTATAAACGGATTTCGCAAGGTCATCTCCACAGGGATTATTAAATAATTCGAACTAATCAGATTCCATTTAATTATTGTAAAGTAGAAATTGAAGTGATTGATTTTATAACCTAATTAAAATAAAAACGAATTTAATGAATTAAAATAAACAATCTGCAATATTAGAGCTAGAGAGAAAGAAAACAGTTTTAGGAGAATAAAATTAAGAAAGCACTAGGGTTCCACCATCACCTAGCAATCCTATGAATTTTTACCAATTACTTATAATCTACACATGCCACTTTGAAGATTAGATTTTCCTAATTCATATTCTACTTGGAACCTCCAACATAGAACGTATATCTAACATGCAACCCGTCCGGACGTTCGGATCAAATCTAAACATGAAAGACTCATTATGCTTTATGAAAATCCTTTGAAAAATCATGCAATCCTTAAGACGTGATATTTATCTTAAGAGAAATTACAATTATTAATCACAAGAAGCCAATGTCAATTTCAGGGAACCTTCCGACCAAAATTGCATCAAATTACTTTTCTAAAAATCCTAATGGTGATCAGGCATTAAAACAATTAGATAGTTTTTATCCCGGTGATTAACAATTCAAAGTACGCATGCAATCAATCATAAGCAATTAAATAAAAATCACATATTCATGCTAAGGCTTAAGGCTTCGCCCTAGCAAAAGAAATTAGTTCCGCACATTCATAATTGAAATCATAGAAATATCTATTAAGAAAAGGATTGAAAACACCTTCAAGTAGAAAATCTTCAAAACCCTAGCCCTTCTCTCTGTCTCCAATATTGCATAAAATAAAGCGTTCTAAAACTGTAGACGGCTAAGCAATATATTTGCTAAGCCACCACACAAACCCTAATCCCCCTAAAGACAAACATAGCCCTAAATTAAAATAGTAAAAATCGTCTAAAATCTGAACAGCCACGTTTTGGCCCATAAGCTGCTCCAAAACTGGCTCAATATAGCTGGATTTAATGTTTGGAATATTCTGAACACTTTTCCAGAAGGCCACGAACCCATCCGAGGTCATCTTGGGCTCCAAAAATGTCATTTAAGCCCAAAAACGTCATTTTCCAACACTGCGCGCTGCTTCTTTATTTCATCGCCAGAAAATAACTGCTTGGTGAAAAAATCCCAAATTTTGGTACGATCAAGCTAAGTGACTCACGAACGTCCTCCAACTGAAATTACTCCAAAATTCGTCCATTTGGTCCTGTTTTGCTCCAGAGGAAGTCGAAAGTCCTATATTGAAAATACAATTCAAAGTATCAAAATTCTTCCAATATATTAACCAAAATATACTAAGATTAGGGTAAAATATATAATATAAAATCTACTCATCATGCATAAACTGACTTACCACATTAACTGCATAAGCAATGTCATGGCAAGTGTGAGACAAATAAATTAATCTCCCCACAAGCCTCTGATATTGTTCCTTATGAGTAGAAACTTGATTCGAAAATAAGCCCAGACGATGGTTCTGCTCAATCAGAGTATCAACGGGTTTGCAATCTAATATACCTGTTTCAGCTAACAAATCAAGAACATACTTCCGTTGAGACAAAAAAATACCATGCTTGGATTGTGCAACCTCGATTCCAAGAAAATACTTCAATTCACCCAATTCTTTCATCTCGAATTCAGTAGCTAGGTACTTTTGAAGGCGTTGTATCTCATTCTGATCATCACCAGTCACTATCATGTCATCAACATAAATAATCAATGCAGTTAGCTTACCATTTTGTCGTTTTAGAAACAAAGTATGATCTGAATGACTCTGGACATACGCAAACTTCTTCATTGAACTTGTAAACCTCCCAAACCACGCTCTAGGAGATTGTTTCAAACCATACAAAGCCTTTTGCAACCTGCATACAACACCTTTTCCAGGAAATGGTCCGATACCAGGTGGAAGATCCATATAAACTTCCTCCTTGAGATAACCATGAAGGAAATCATTCTTAACATCAAATTGCAACATAGACCAATCCTAGTTTGCTGCTAAGGACAGAAGAACACGAACATTATTAAGTTTGGCAACATGAGCAAAAGTCTCATGATAGCCCACCCCATAGGTTTGAGTATAACCCTTAGCAACTAATCTGACTTTATACCGGTCAACAGAACTATCTGCTTTGTGCTTAATAGTGAACACCCATCTACATCCAACAACTTTCTTCCTGTTTGGTAAAGGAACTAAATCCCAAGTAGAATTCTTTTCCAATGCTTTTATCTCAACTTTCATGGCATTAACCTACTTAGGGTTAGATAAAGTATCGTGCAATTTTGTTGGAATTGATACACTAGATAGTTGCCATATATAAGATGTCACATCCCGGCCCGGGCCCTCATCACATCCCGGACTCGACTCCACTGTAGCACGATATTGTTCGTTTTAGGCCACGACCATGCTTTCACTGTTTTGTTTTTGGGAACTCACACGAGAACTTCCTAGTGAGTCACCCATCCTAGGATTGCTCTCGCTGCGAACTCGCTTAACTTCGGAGTTCCGATGGAACCCGAAGCCAGTGAACTCTTAAAAGACATCATGCTAGGTAGAGATGAGAATATACATATAAGGTTTACATGATCCACTCTCATGGGCGATGTGGGATGTTACAATCCACCCCCCTTAAGGGCCCTGCGTCCTTGTCGGCACATATCCCACCAGGGATTGGCTCTAATACCAAATTGTCACATCCCGGCCCGAGCCCCCACCACATCCCGGGCTCGACTCCACCGTAGCATGATATTGTTTGCTTTGGGCCATGACCACGCCCTCACGGTTTTGTTTCTGGGAACTCACATGAGAACTTCCCAGTAGGTCACTCATCCTGGGATTGCTCTCGCGTGAACTCGCTTAACTTTGAAGTTCCGATGGAATCAGAAGCCAGTAAGCTCCCAAAAGGCCTCGTGCTAGGTAGAGATGGGAATATACATATAAGGCTTACAGGATCCGCTCCCCTGGGCGACGTGGGATGTTACATAAGATGCATATGGTTAGGACAAACAATAAGTAGACACATAATTGTTGATAGGATATTTGGCTTTGGCATGCATATCAGGCTCATATTGTACTTTAGGTTTTCCACGATTAGCTCGTGGAGGCAACTGATAAGTAGAAGAATCATCAGAATTTACCTCATGTATGTCACCATCTTGTACCAAATTTTCAGAAGAATCATCACTGGACGAACCATCATCAGGCAACTCGTTAGACATACCAAAAGCAAGCAACCGGTCATCATAAGGTAATTCGTCAGACATACTAACATGCAACTCATTAGGCACATCTGATCTGTCATCAGTAGAAATATTTTCTGGAATAACAGGTGACTGATCACTATCTATAGCCGACTGATCAATATCACACAACATAATAGGTTCTGTCCCCAACTCTGCCTGTAACACATCATCCATACCATCTTTTCGAATCTGCACTTCACTCCCCCTTTCCCCTTGAAGTGGAGAGTTGGAAGAGAACTTCACAAAATACGAAACTTCCTCGTGGAATGTGACATCCATGGTAATATAAGTTTTATAAGTCGGAGGATAATAACACATATAGCCTTTCTGATTGTTAGCATACCCAATAAATACATATCGAATAGCACATGCATCAAGTTTACTTCGTTGATGAGAGTAGACATGCACATACGCAATGCACCCAAACACCTTCGGAGCAAGTTTTGATACAAAAATAAGAGAAACATGTTTTTGTAGCATATCAAGCGGTGTCTTAAAATCAAGAACCTACTTGGAACACAATTTATCAAATACACAGCAGCCAAAACTTCATGACCCCACAAATGATTAGGAACACATTTATCCAACATCAAGGAGCGAGTAACCTCCATTATTTGACGATTCTTCCGTTCGGACACACCATTTTGTTGGGGTGTAAACGAAGTAGTCGTTTGGTGAATAATACCCTGATCACTAAAAAAACATGTCAAAGTGTGATTCACATATTCTCCTTCGTTATCAGATCTGAAGACCTTAACTTTGGTCTGAAACTGAGTAGACACCATTGAACAAAATTCTTGAAGAAGTAAAGGAACATCACTCTTATTCTTCATCAAGAACATCCAAGTTAATCGAGTACAATCATAAATAAAAGTAACAAACCAACGAAATCCATTAGAAGTAACATTCGGCGGACCCCACACATCAGAATGTATTAAATCAAACGACAAAGTAGCTTTAGAATCACTTATGGGAAAGGAAGCACGATGACTCTTAGCTATGACACATGTTTCACGCTTGAACTCTAAATCACTACAAGTACAAAACAAAGAAGGAAATAGATGCTTCATATAATTGAATGATGGATGTCTCAATCGTTGATGCCACAATCAAATTTGATGTCTATCATCCACTTTAGCACTTAAAACTTATTTGAACCGGAAACAACATTATCCTCCATAGTTAAGATGTACAAACCCCCTATTCTTTTACCACGACCAATTATTTTCTGAGTTTGAATGTCTTGAAAATAACAATACATAGGGTAGAAGTGAACATAACAATATAAGGTATCCAGTAGTTTTCCTACCGACAAAAGATTGCACTTAACATCAAGAACAAGTAAAGCATGGACCAATGATAAGGTCGGAGTAAGAGAGATAATGCCTTCACCCATCACAGGGGAATGTGCTTCATTTGCACTAGTAATACACGGATCACGAACATAGTCACATACTCATCAAACACTCTAGGGTCACTAGTCATATGATCAGTGGCTCCAGTATTAATTATCCATGTATTTGTTCCATTAAGATGCATAATAACACTATGATTATATTGAGCCATTGAACTAAATTACGAACAATAAAGGCACAAAAGATACGCAGCGAAATGAAAACAATTTACCAGAACACTGTTCATGATACTGTAGCAGATCATTGTTCACGACACTATAACATATTACTGTCCACAAACACTGTAGTAGACTACTGTTCACGGCACTGTACTGTAGCGTGGCACTATTCACTTTCGCCCTTTTTCTTTTTTTTTTTCAACAAAGGGAATCACGACAAAGGTGGACACAAAATTAAAGCACACATGTCACCAAGAGCGAACTGCTCTGATGCTATATTAAACTAAACATGGTAAATACCAACAATATATGTGACAATATTTGAGAGTTACAATTGGTATTACATATGCACTTTATCAGTGTGAGACAATAGACTACTATTTACATTTTAACTAATATATAACTCGCAACACCCGCACCACGTAGAATTAAGATTGAGATTGTTGCTACGAATATTGGTCATGCCAAAATCCAACTCAAGGAGAAAAAAATGTGCGATTAACACGTAATGTAATGTTGATAACGTGTTACAGAAGTAAAATCAAACTACAATGACAATTGACAATAGTAGGTTTGTTCAAGAAACTTGGTTACTTGACATCTGATTTAATTTTCTAGTGAATATAGTGTTACCTCCTACCAGCGCATCTAGGGTTCAAAACTCTGTATCAATTTGTAGTGCCGATCTTTAATTTTTCTTTTGATTTGGGGAAAAGCCCAACTATAATTGCTTCCTTAAAAAGTCACCAAATATGATGAATTAGGTACCAAAAAGAAAAAAAAAGCCGTAAAAAAGCCGATCTACAAGTTTGAATTAATGTTTTGCCTCATGAAAGCTTTACATGCCTGGCAGTTTGGCTCAGTAATCAGTATGCAGGCATACAGATAGTACATCATACATAATTATATAAGTAGATGAAAATTTTATTTTTTAAGTGATTTTCTATTTGTATAATGATATATGGTGTATCATTATATAGTCCGGACGCGTTGACAAATCTCTTTTTTAGTGGAGTTTGTTGTCATGGCTTTTCGTTTTCTTTCGAAAGAAAATTATAACCTCACCAACCACCCTAAACTTTCATTTTCTTGTCATTCACTAAGAAACAAGTAGAGAGGATTCTTCTCATAAGAAACAGGTAGAGGATTCTCCGCCCTACATACACCATCTCTGCCTCAAATAAAAGTTAAAATACAGCGTAATACGATAAGGTTCGTTGCAGCAGCAGAATTAAGCAGTCGCCAGTGGAGGCTTTCCTTGTCATCTGGGTCGGGTCATACTAGATGAGGAAAGGCCCAAACCCGAGTCCATATCCAATCATTAACCCTTTTCTTTGGGGAATGGTTGGGAGGGAACGAAAATTAGTGTCGGCTCTCGGGTTCGCTGCTCCAAAAACTCAATAGAAATCTCTCTCTCTCTCCCTCTCTCTCTCTCTCTCTCTCTCTGTGCATATATATACGAAAACTTTGCAAACGAACTCTCATCACTCTCTCCATCCTTTTCCTTTGGCTACCATTGCATCACTCCTCCAACCCATCAATTTCGATCTTTCATTTCAGGTACATTATGCTGTTTCTGGTTTTGCCATAATAGTAAGCTATTTTGTTTCTGTTGTAAACAACATTTTTTTTTTCATAAATTTGGATCCACTTTTTTCTTGTTTGTATGCTTAACAACATCAACAACCCACATTATACATTTATATATGTCTTTCTGTGTGTGTATATATATATTCATTAATGTCAGTCAGCACATTGGCGTTGCCGTCTTTATTTTTTCAGTTAGCACTCTCCTTTTTAAGAGAGTGTTTAAGTGAGCTATTAATATTTCCTCTGTCTGTATATCAAAATATATGTATATTTCTTTGTGCGGTTGAAGTTGAACTGGGATTTTCCACTGAACCAAGGCCAAGGGTAAGTTGGGTACTTTGAAGCAATATCAAAGATGGTTTTTTTTTTTTTTTTTTTTTTTTTCTGAGAAAAATCGATTTGTTTATGTCAGCCAATAGATTTCTGAATGATTTTGTTAGCATTTAGATTTGGAAATGTTTGCATATATAATATGATTGATGAGTCTGTTTTTATTATTTTTCTTTAATATAATTTATTATTATTTTGGTAACTTTTCCTTTTCTGAGTGTATAATGTTGGCTGGATGAAAAAGGAGCCACCTAGTTTTGAAAAGAACCAACTTTATGGCCTTGAAGTCTTGATACCTTGCAAAAGTTGGAAAAAGCTCTTTGTTGCTAATGCTCATCCTTGACCATTAAGCAATACAAAAGCTGAGAATTAAACTGGTTTGGATCATTCGAGGAGGATCGGCTCTAGTTAGATACTCTGGGATTTTTTTTATTTTTTTGTTATGGTGGAAAACCTGCAAACTAGATTCCCTTTCTTTTACTTACGTATGTATGTATGTATGTATGTATGCATGTTGTAGACACGATATATCGATGATTGTCCCAGTAGATGTAGATTCTTGATTGATTTTGTCAATTGGTTATGCCTCTAAATGAATTTCTCTGTTTTCGTTGGTGTTTTCTTTTTTCCTTCGGTTTTGTTTTTGGTATATTGATTTCTTTACTTCGTATAGGCAGATGGCTGGTGCAAGATTAGGCCAATGGTTGTCTGTTCTAGTATGTGCAGTCATGCTGCTGAAAGCAGCCGCATTGCCTGTGGGAATAACTTACGTTCATAGTGCGGTTGCCAAAGGAGCCGGTGAGAAACTCTTGTGCAAATATGCTGATGAGAGTAATTTCCTTTTTTTCGAGTTTCATTTTCAAAACAAATATTTGATTCAGAATTTGGAATTTGACATGTTGTGCAGTTTGCTTGGATGGGAGTCCCCCAGCTTACCACCTTGATAAGGGATATGGTTCAGGAATTAACAATTGGTTGGTTCACATTGAGGTTTGTCCTTTTCTCTCAGCTCCCAGTACAGTTTATTTCACAAGATAAGAGAGAACAAAAAGAACAAGTTATATCGATAATTTTCATGAAAATCTGAATATTTGATAGCTCGTGAAGTTCTGATGCCGTAATTCTTCTTCTTTATGTTTTGATCTTAGGGAGGAGGATGGTGTAACAATATCACAACTTGTCTTGTCCGGAAAAACAACCGTTTAGGTTCATCTAAGAAAATGCTCAAGGAAATTGCATTTTCTGGGATTCTGAACAGCAGGCATATATTTAATCCGGGTTTGATATCTATTTTCGCTAATCAAGATTCAGTACTTCTTGCCATTGTTTGAACAATTTTCTTTTTTAAGATGAAAAGCTTAGTAGTATAGTTGATCAATATAGCTTTCATTCTTCTTTTGTCTGTTGAGTTCCTTGCTTTTTACCAGTAGAACTAAAAGTCCGTATTCCATGCCAGACTTTTACAACTGGAATAGAGTCAAAGTTAGGTATTGCGACGGGGCATCATTCACTGGTGATGTTGCAGCTGTAAACCTAGTAAGTTACCTTCAAGTAGCAGTCTGAGTTTGCAGACACCATTTGTCCTGAATCTAAGCCTCTCATTTCATTTCTGATTGTGGGATTATCAATGAAATAACAATTTGAGCAGGCTACCGGTCTTTTCTTCAGAGGAGCAAGGATTTTTCGTGCAGTCATTGAAGAACTATTAGCAAAAGGAATGGGGAAGGCTAAAAACGTATGACCCCTTAACTGTCAACCATTTCAGCTCAGTTGTCGTCAGCTCTGATGACTTGCTAGCACATTTTACTGCAGGCTATTCTCTCTGGTTGTTCTGCTGGTGGATTGGCGTCCATTCTTCACTGTGACAACTTCCATGCCCTCTTACCTGTTGGAGCTAAAGTGAAATGCGTTTCAGACGCTGGTTACTTCATTAATGCGTAAGCTTACGCTTAGTACCTTGTATTCCGATTCCCAAACTACACGAGAGTTGCTTATCCACCTGGTAATGAATTGCAGGAAGGATGTTTCTGGAGCACGACACGTTGAACAGTTTTTTAGTCAAGTGGTTGCAACACATGTATTCCCTCTCTCCTTCTCTCTATATAAGACGCGAAAAGAGAGTTTCCCTTATTTGTCAGCCCTTCCTAATGTGGTTCAAATATTAATCCACGTTACTTCTCATTGTCAATCTTTGTGTAGGGTTCGGCGAAGAATTTGCCTCCATCTTGCACTTCAAAATTGAGTCCAGGTTTGGTAAGTATTTGACATTTGTAAAGATTTTCAATTGCAACTATATCCTTTTCATTTGTAAATTCTAATGATACTTTTGAAACAATAATCTAGTGCTTTTTCCCGCAATATTTTGCCTCACAAATCCGGACGCCAATGTTCTATGTAAATGCAGCCTACGATTCATGGCAGGTTAGCTTATTCTTTCTGTTACGAACTCTGCTAAGTTGCTTCCCTTGTATTTCAGTTCGTTGTCTATTTTTCCTTTTGATTTCCTCTTATTACTTGATCTGATTGTGTCCATCCAGATAAAGAACATCTTGGCACCTGGAGTTGCCGATCCCCATGGGACTTGGCAAAACTGCAAGCTTGACATAACGCATTGTAAACCCACTCAACTCAAAACCATGCAAGGTACGTAATTATAAACGCCAGAAAACTAAGCCAGTATCAACGGACAGGCCTATAGCTAGGCCATCCGGCCTTCAAAAGTTTTCAACCCGAAACAGAAATTAGTTGATCCTGGTTGAATGAATCTTTGTCCCGTTTTCAGATTTCAGGGCGCAGTTTTTAAGTGCAATTGGTGGTGTGAGCGGCTCTCGATCAAAAGGAATGTTCATAGACTCTTGCTATGCACACTGCCAAACTGAACTGCAGGAGACATGGTTAATGCCCGACTCTCCAGTACTGAACAAGACGGTAAACATTGAACACAGCTTTCATTCATGCATCTTCCATGACTTACTGCTATACATCAGTTCTAATTTGTTGTTAAAACTGTATTTCATCGGCAGACGATTGCAAAGGCAGTTGGAGACTGGTTCTACGACCGAACTCCCTTTCAAAAGATTGATTGTCCTTACCCTTGCAATCCCACTTGCCATAACCGTAACTTTGATCCAAATCACCACCAACACAGTAATTTCGCCAAAATGTCGAGAAAGGTATATTAAATGTAGAAAATAGATTTATCAATTTGTGAGACACATATATATTCATTTTTACTAGCTAGATTTATAGGTCAAGTTAATTATGTCGAATATGAAAGAAAAGAAAAATGTCATTGATCAAGTAGTACGAAAATAATCGAAGGCCACCACGGCACAGAAGCTTGTGTGCTGGGTGTGTCTTCCCTCATTGTTTATGTAATTAGTCATTTAATCTCGATTGTATTCACATTCTTCCACCTTAATTCAGTTTCAGAAGACAATTTTAGAGAGCAATTCAATGAAATACGACTTAAGAGTGTACTTTTGCGGACCGTAAACAAGGTCATTTCTTTTAATTTTGGGCTTGAAAATTGTTCAAGGCCAGCCGCCAAAAGTAGGGTCTTTCACTTTCCGCCATTTCTAAGTGCGGACCACCTTTTACGGACCTTGCGTGCGGACCAAATTCGGACCGTTGGATCTGATTTCAACGGCTGAAAACAAATCAATCAAAGCAAGCTTAGTGTGAAATCAGCTCACAATAAAACTAGGGTATGCTATCCACACACTTTTTTTTTATTTCTCTCACACCTTTTATTAATTTCTGTCATTTGATGTTCTTTAATTTATCTGATTTAACTGATAAAAATTAAAAAGATATGAAAAAAGTAAAATTAGGTGTGTGCCCTAAAACTGAGTTCCGGGTCCAAAAAACCCATATAACTCACGGGTAAAACTTAAGAAATTTTGGGAAATCCCTCGTGTTCCTCTCGCGTCTCACTCTCTCGTCTCTCTCTCCTCTCTCTCTCTCTCTCTCAACTCTCTGCTCTACATCTCACCCTCAGAGTCACAAGTGGAGATCTCACATTTAATTGACGCCGCCGTCTCCGTAGCCGACGGAAGCTAAGTCCAGCGTCATCCTCTCCTCAAATTGAATCAAAGATTTGAAATTGTAGTTGTTGCTAGGATTCGGGTATTGGGTTTTGGTGGCTTTGGATGAATTTGGCATCAATTAGATGGGTTCTTGGGCAGATTAAATTGTTTTTTGGGGGTTTTTGTTGTTAATACCAAATTAAAATTTAGTTGATATTAAGGGTAGGATTGAATTCGGTGGACAGGGAAGGATTGAATTAATTTTGAACTTGCTGCTGTTGTTAATTGCAGAAGGAATTTCCATGGCCGCTCCTGATTTTCGTGCACCTCCTTGGCTTTCCAAATTTCCATGGCTGCTGCTGGTCGTCGTTCGATTTTGGTGTATGAGCATAAATTGGTAGTTAATTGTAGTGTATGAACATGAATTGATTGTTTCCATTGAATGGAATGTAGGTCATAGAATTTAGCTACCTGATGTTAAATTATATGAACCAAATGGTTGTTTATGTGGTTAGTTGAAAAAAGATAAAAACTTGGAGGGTAAGAACAGTTTTTTCAAGGGGAATTGTTGAGATATGCAGAAATTGGAATTGGGTCACTGAAAAATTGTCACATTTTTCTTTCATAATAATTTTTTGATGGGAAACTTTATTTAACCTGCAATCTTCTCTCCACCCATTGTTTTTTTTTTTTAGTTATATTCCAATTTTGTCTTAAATAAAAAAAAAAAAAACTAATGAAAATTGCTGGAAAATTTTGAGTTTTGACGATTAATACAAAATAAAGAGTAAAATGAATGGTATTAGAATTGACTTTTTAGTGTAAAAATTTGGTTTTTCGTTAAAGTGAACAGTACATAAGTTTTTCGTTAAAGTTCCCAATAAAAAATGGGTGTAGAGAAAAAAAATTAACAATTGGCAAATGGGTCGGTTGTAGGGGATCAAGAGGGTTTGTGGGGTTTGGTTGCTGGTATAGGAGGAATGTAGCCATAGTTGGATTAGATTCGTAAGATAAAAGAGAGGGGTTATAATGTTGTAGACTACAATAGCCTCCACCTCCTCCTCATCGGCCACCGTCGAGTAGCAGGTCACCACTCTCTCTCTCAATTTTGATCTCTCGTTGTAACCATAAACCCTAATAGAAAAAGATTTGGTGCATACTCATATTCACCATTGCCACCCCAACCCAAATTCTGTATTGTTTCACTCTACTTCATCATCAAACCCAAACTCTCAAGAAAAGCATCAACCCTATAACTAAAAAACCAGCTTAATCCATAATTCTTTCTCTCTCTCTCTCTCTCTCTATCTCTCTCTCTCTCTCTCTCTCTCTCTCTCTCTCTCTCTCTCTCTCTCTCTCTTCCCCCCCCCCCAAAACAACAATCGGTGAGCTTAATTATTAGTTCATTGAAGAAAAGAAAATAAATCGGAACAAGATCCAGCCCTATGGAGGTTGCTCAGAAAAACTGAACAACAACGAAAGAGGATAGAAGGTCGACGAGAGGTTGTTGCTATCATGCTCAGTGGGTTTCTTTGTCTGTGTTTCTTAAAGTTACATTTTTGGGTAAAATGGGAAGTTTATGAGGCACACTTTTAAGTTGAGATAATATTTGAGTTCAAATCAAAGAATTTGAATCCTTGTCAGATCCTCTTTGTGAGAATTCCGGAGATCCGTGAATCATATCCGTTCATCGTACATCATGCGATCAAAAATTATTTTAAATATTTTTATTTAAAATTAAATATAAACAGTACTTGACAAAAATTGATCGCATGATGTACAATGAATGGACATGATTTATGGATTCCCAGGATCCTCACCAAAAGGATCCAGAGAGGATCCTATTGGCAACAAATTGATCAAAAAAACTTTTGAATTTTGAGCAACAAATTGATCAAAAAAACAAGAAGTTTTATTTGCCAATAGGATCCTCTATGGATCCTTTTGGTGAGGATCCTATTGGCAAATAAAACTTCTTGTTTTTTTGATCAATTTGTTGCTCAAAATTCATAAGTTTTTTTTTTCTTAAAAAAGGGGACAACTGGTGGCAAATCATGGTTATCCACCTCTTCCAAGGGCCGGGAAGACTCATAGAGGCATTTCAGCCTCCCTTGGCCACAAGTCTGGCTTCCACACCAACAATGGGTTTCGAACCCAAGACCTCCAGGCTTTAGTTTTAAGGAAGCCTCATAATCTGCCATTTATCACTAGACCACTAGTTCGTGGTTAAAATTCATAAGTTTTTAGTTCTTTTACACCTTGAACGCCCTTTTTAACCATGGCACTGTTGTGTCGCACAATCATTGGACCTTAATTTTTTGTGAGCCATATGGCTTTTGATGTGATTAGTTGGGAGTGTTTGACGGCTGAGTATGTCTATTCTACCATCATCATCATCACCATCCCCATCATCAATACAGCTTAGTTTTCTAAAATCAGTTTAGAAGTCCTACGAATTTGTTGCTCGAATATGTGGGATTTGCTCTCCACGGGTCTTGTGGTTATTTGGACAGGATATGCTAAAGCTTTTTTGAGTTGTGGATAAGGCCACACCATTTTGTTTTTGAACAAATGAGGCTTAGCCTCACAATGGGCTAGCAATAATGTGGTTCAAATTTGTCTTTGGTAAGAATCGAACCTAAGACCTCTTACTTACTAGTGAAGATAAATATCACTAGACCGTAGTACTAAGAAGAATACCAAATTCTTCTTTGGCCACACCATTTTAGTTTCTAACATTGTCTGTTCTTTAAAGATGGTTCTCTATCTTGTTTTTTTTTCAATCTTTAAAAACATGGCAAAGAAATTCTGGCCCAAAGAAGGCGGCCGCCGACATATAAAAGAGTAAGAGACTCTAGGAGAAAGTTTGTGTTTTACATATAGAGAGAGAGACCTAATATTTCTTTGGCTATTAACATCTATTAAGGTCCCCCTACCCCTCTCCATTTGATACTTTGTAACTAGTTATAGCTTTTCAGTTGACGTATCCCCCATTTTTAGGCGAATCACTTAATCTTTTAGTGTTAAATTTCTCATTTACAACGATCACGTAACAATATTTGACCATCATAATCTTTTGATAACCATAATAGTTTTTAGCGTCAACATTAGCAAAGTTTGTGTAGGGTGTCACATGTGCATGAGTAGTGTTTAGTGGTAACATGGTGGTGTTTGAGAATGAATGATTACTTGTAAAAAGATAATGCTAAAGAGACCAAATTTGCAAACCAAATGATGTGTCACTAATTAGAGATAAGTATGTTAACCAACACTTAATTAATTGAACATCATATGGTTTGCATATTTAGTTTGAAAATTTTGGTACCCCAACGTTACCCCCTATAAAAATGAGTTTTCAGTTCCTTTTATAAAGGGTAATGTTAAGGAGACCAAATTTCTAAACCAAATTTTGTGAATTAAATGATGTGGATGTTGATGATTGAACTATTACTTAAGTGTTGATTAATGTGTTTATTTCCTATTGGTGACACATCATTTGGTTTGTAAATTTGATTTCAAAATTTGGTATCCTTATGTTGAAGCGAAAAAATTTGGTTCCTCTAATCCTCCAATAAGTAAATCTTATAACCATGTTGATAAGCTTTAGACACCATCTTCGCTCGCCATCAAGTCAATCTTTATTCAAAATGGTTGTAGTACATTGTAAAGCGATATGATACTTTCCTCCTCCCTCGTCCATGTTGGTGGAGTTGTTGGCCTTTTATAGGCATTCAAGCCTTGGGCTTGAAGTCCCACTTTCCTTATATTTCTCCATGTTCCACATTCATGGATGTATTTGATCGTGCTCATTTACTTTGCCCCCACTCCCCATGTTTAGCATGCTAGTTGCTTGTTTAGTGGAAGAGTAATTTTTGGCTCCCACACCTTTGATCACACTCATTTACTTCAGCCCAACTTTGTAGAGTTGGTCAATGTGGGATTGAAATTTAATGTATTGTTGGCACTTGTCAATCATGAACGTAAGGAAGAGTATAAATTTTAGGAGATCAAATTGGTGCACGTGTCTTTTTGTTCCTTCTATTTCTTGATTTTCACGTTTGAGTTTTAGATGGATGGTTTTTGAGTTATGCAAAATATAAGAGAAAGAAGTCGGGCTGGACCCAAGGCCCAAGGCCGAAAAGCCCAAGGACGAAGAAGAAGTATCCAATCCAGTTGGGACGAAAACCAATTTTGAATCCCGCAAAAAGAGGCAGAGGGAACGCCACTCTCTCTGCTTTCATGTCGTCCTCTCAAAAAGACGAGTCAGTGTCGTCAGTCACTCACACCAAAAAAGAGCCAGAAACCTCCATTTCCACATCTGCCATCTCTCTCTCTCTCTCTCTCTCTCCCTCCCCTGCAAGTAAGTAACTTCTTCTTCTTCTCTCTCTCTCTCTCTCTCTCTAAATTTATCACTTTTTTTTATATCGATAAAAAGGTGAAAATGTTATTGAAAACCCAATCTTCTCCTCCCTGCAGCTTCCCCCGCTCCATGATTCCAGATCTCAAATGCGTGGTTCATGATGTAATTTGAATCACATTTGAAGGGTCAAGTCTTAAGGGCATTGGACTAGTGGACCCTGCCTGGCCGGACGGAGGGAGGAAGATGGGATCGAGTGGCAGCAAAGCGACGTCGTCGTCGGCGGCGGCATTATCTTCCTCGACGTTGTCGTTTGGTGGAAATGGCCGGAGCCGGAGGCGTCGATCCAAATCCAAATGCCGCAGACTGTTCAAGTCGTATTCTTGTTTGGGACTCGGAACCAAATCTCGATCTCACGACAGCGATGATGAACACCAGGTTCCTCCTCTTTGTTTTTCTATTTAAATTTGATTCCTGTTTTACCCCTGCATTTGAATTTTTATTTAATTTTCTTTGAGTTTGAGCATCAATGTCTGAATTTTCATTTTGGAGCACAATCTTTAATTTTACTTCTATTTTATTAGCAACAGAAGAAAAAAAAAATTCTTTTGTTCTTGGTTTGTAAAATGCTGCCTGAAAGTACTAGTTTTTGAACTTTACAAAAAAAAAAAAAATTATATACATGTTAATTAAATAAAGCTTTAGTTATACTTTTGGTTCTGGACATTAAGTATTTAGGTGTCAAGGTTTGTATAAGAGTGTTTAAATGGTGGAAAAGAAGATCGGAGAGTTGCGTTTCGCTCTAAGAAATGTATTCCACTGTTATTGTTAAACCATTTTTGGTTTTGTTTTGGTATAAAGTCAAAATATGGAAGTAAAAGAAGGTTTTTTTTTTTTTTTTTTTCCCTTCTAATTTGGCCTTGTTATGTTGCCTCAGCTCATGTGAAGTTGAATTAACTTTTCCCATGTAGAAAGTTCCTTCCAGAATCAATAATGTAGCAATCTCGTCCAAGGCTGCGTTGTGAAAGGTGGCTACTTTTTTTAGCAACGTTCCATTCTTGTAGTAAGAAAACACATCTACTCTCAGATTTATTTAGGTCTCGTGATGGAGTGGTTCTCTCATGTAGCCAATTTACCATGTGTCAATTGTCTAGGGTAGTGCATATGTTTGAACACTTGGCAATGATTTATTGGACGGTGATGCTAGTAGGACTACATTTTGTTTGCATGAGAGATTCTCTCCTCGTGATGAGAATCTGTATAGAACCTAGCAGTCCTTTCTATTCCAACCTGGGTCATCCTTCCTCCCCACCACCGTCCCTGTCAACAACCCGTGTAAGAACTTACAGTCATCTCCTTAACCTCACCTGTTATAAACAATCTGAGAACAGTTCTTATAGGTTGTACTCAACCTCAGGAATCAAGATATTTGAATTTATTTTCTGAAGTATAAGTTAGGATTGTGAGGAAAAATTTAATAGCTCACCAATGCTAACCCAGACCTTAAAGAATAAATTTGTAGTTAGTAACCTTCAAATGTGATGATTGGAAATCTATTAAACGTTACACCTCCAAACCCTTAAATAAAGTTCACTGAAATCAGAGCTTTTAGCTTTTCTATCTTGTTAGCAAGCGAAGAAACTATGGAATATAATCCAACTACATGTTGAATCCTAATATCCATGTATACTATGTAAAGTTTCTCACCAAAGTTGTATTTCAAAGAGGAGCATGCCTGCCGTACATGTAGGGTATATTATAAACCAGCAGCAATCACATTTTACCTGTAAACCTTTAACTGTTAAAAAAAGTAGCTGACTTTTCACGTGGGACTTTCTTTTTTCATGGTTACTTCTGTTTTCCTACACAAGACTTCTATCTTTTCCCTGCTACCAAACATTGGTATTTGGAAATATTTCTGATACGTTGTCATTTGAAATTTTTATATTTTTAAATGGCTGGTGTTAATTGGCCACAAATTATTTAAGGAACTAAAGTGGACTCATGCTTTAGGTTTCTGATCATCGGAACAAAGAAATCAGGGATAATGCTCCATGTGGAAGCCTGAATGGCACAGTGCCAGATCATGCAAACATTGAATGTTTCAGAAAGGTTAAAGTTGAACAACCTGATGAAATGCCTTGTATATCTCCAAATGTTCGGCTGACTGAATGGGGTCAGGCTAGTATCACTGATACTGCTTCCAGAACTGCTAGCAGCTCTGCCCAACCTTCTGCCTCTTCAACTATCAACCCTTCAAGTCGTTTCCTTTCTCGCTTTAGCTTCATTCCAGGTAATGTAAGCTTCAGGTTAAGCCGGGCAACAAGTATAGGGTCATCCAGGTCTTATCCTCTATCTTCGACAAGTGTCACGAACAATGAGGATGAGCTTCATTTACATGCAAGGCCTGTTAGCAGTTTGATAGATACAGATGAAAGCCAACAAACCAATGACTTTCTTCCAGAATCACAGGTTAATAGGATGCCAGCACATATTTATGACGACACTTCTGGTAATGCACGATTAAATACTCTGGGATCTGGTTTTTCTGGTCTCTTGCAAGATAACCAAACAAATTCTTCGAGACGTGATGCTGGTAGAAATGCTAACGGTTCAATAATGGGCGTTGGTGTAAACTTGCGTTCTCCTAGAATTCATAATGAAACGGGGAGCAGCAGAACTAGACCTTCTGATAGACGTTCAGGGGCTCGGGAACCTGTTGAACGGAATGTTCGTTTCAGCAGAACCTTAAGTGTTGGAAGACTTCGTGACAGGGTACTTCGTCGATCATCATTATCTGATTTAACATTTTCTTCTTTGCAACAAGAAATGAGAGATACAAATCAGGGAGATGATACAAGAAGTTTGGAACCTGAAGGTAATGTTGTAAACTCCGAAAATGGGTCTGGTTATTCTCCATCTAATATGCCTAGTTCATTGTTTGGCATTCAAGACTATGGAGTGGAATCATCAAGACCAAGACAGGCTAGGTATCATGATCTACTTGAACACAGATCAAATTTCCTAGAGCGTAGGAGAAGAATACGATCGCAGGTTTGTTTCTTTTTCACAGTCATTTTTGGTGCTTTGAGTGAGATTCAATGGAACAATAAATAGCACTTGGGTTCATGATCTTCTAAACGGATATTTAATAATTGCAACCTTACGCTTATTGCTAATCCAATGCACCAACCAGTTGGCTGCCTTTTTATGGACATTATTATGCCCAATGTTTTTTATACCCAATGTTCCTAATGGTTAGTTTATAGGTCTAACTTGTGCAGAACTTTGTTAAGGGGACCATATAAACTTCTTACAATCTGTTCTTGATACATTTTCCTCACTCTTTTATTTTTTGTGTAACATTTTGGTTTGCTGATGCACATGTGTATTTTATAGGTTCGTGCACTTCAGCGGTTGGGGAGCCGCTTTGAAAACATGCCTGGACATGAGAGGTCTTGTATCTTATCTGGTCAACAGAGAACAGGTCGTTGTACATGTCGTACGAGTAATCAAGATGCCCGTCCAAATGATGACAACAGTGCTAGGGCTAGCATATCAAGAATAGTTATGTTAGCTGAGGCTTTGTTTGAGGTAATGTTAATGTGTGATTACCTTTTTGTCATTGTGTTTCCTTACTAATTATATAACTTGAACCGTTTGAACTTAATTTAATTAGGTTCTGGATGAAATTCACCAGCAATCTGTGGTTTTATCTTCCCGACCTTCTGTATCTTCAATTGGATCTGTTCCTGCTCCTAATGAAGTTGTGGAATCTTTGCCTGTCAAATTGTTTTCGAAGTTGCAAAAAAATGAGTACGAGGAGGCTGCACAGTAAGTATCTAAGTCTATCTGATATTCAACATTCAGTTCACCTTATATCTTTGAAGGATGTGGCTGACCTGATTCAGTATGTTGCCAGAGTAAAAGAATCTATCTGCTTCCGTTTTTGAGATGCAAGTGAATGTTTAGCTAAGGAAATCTGTTCCACTACTTTCTTTAATCACTGAACAAAATATTTGAGAATTTAACATCGATTTTCGTAGTGCTAGTTAATAAGAGTAGAGCTTGTGTATATATAAAAATAAAAAATTAACGTCCCCCTTCTGCCATTTTAATCACTGAAATAGACAAATCCAGTGTTTTGGTTTTTGTTTGTGATGCAAACATTAAGTGAATTAGGTATCGCTTGTAGGTGCATTCTAAAGTTTTGGGTTGTCTAGCACAATTGTGCAAGTTTCATGCTTCAGAGAGTTCAGTTCAACCAAAAATACCTAAGGTTATTATCTCAGTTTTTTATTCATGGATTTGGAACAAAGCATGAAAAACAGCTATTTTCACAGCATTATTCAGTGCTGAGCGGCTCTTACGTGCCCAACCATATGTAGAACCTCAGTACTTTGTATCCATATTTGAAAAGCATTCTAAATCACTAGAAGCATGAAAACGGCTATTATCACAGCATTGTTTAGTGCTGAGCGGCTCCTGAGTGCCTAACAATATATCGAATCTCAGTATATGTCCATTTGAAAAAGCATTCTAAATCACAAGAAGCATATTGTCTTGCAATTAATACTTGAACCTCCTGAGTCGAGTTCTACTTCCTTGTTTTAGATTGTTCTCATTTTTTTACAAGAAATAAACTGCCATAATGGATAAGCTTTTCAAGCAACCCAAAAATAGTACAAATTCATTTGCAATCCCTATGGAGCATCCAGATGACTGTCAATTAGTGGATTGAGATGATGTTCCTAATGTAATGGTTTATATATTTTAGGTTACGAACATATCTTTATCTTTCCTTGCTCATCTCTACTTGACTTAACATTAGTTTCAAGAAAATGGTACCAAAAAATAGTTAGTAACTTGTGTAAACATGTTGATGTTATATAAATGCATGTTGGTATTACATTTATAATCTGATATGTGTGTTGTTGTAGGTACATTATCTCTCTCTTGTTAGCAAAATGAAGTGTCTTTAGAAAGACGATTTTTATGGGCTGATTATAACATGGTTTTGATATCTCTACTTGATTTTTTTGTATCCGAAATGGCATTTTTTAGGTTCTGAAAAGGAATGTAAGTTGCATCCCTTTAATATAGAAAGAGTTTAATAACTTTTGCTTTGCGTATCCTTTAATGCAACAGATGCTACATATGCCTTGTGGAGTATGAAGAAGGAGACAGAATGAGAATACTGCCTTGCCATCATGAATTTCATAAAACTTGTATTGACAAGTGGCTCAAGGAGATTCACAGGTTCAATTACATTTTCTGCTTTTGAATATTCTAATATGACCAGTTTAAACCGACATGTACTTTATATGTTCTGGCCATGATAATGTTGAAAGGGGTTTTGCTAAATTTAGTATCTAGTTGGGTTGGAAAAGAATAAATCATTGGATAAATTGTCCTTCTGGCTTTTTTGCATGTTTAGTAAATTAGTAGTGCTTGCATGGTAGTTGGTGCTTGGTGGTCTGATACATGCTGGTCTTGGTAACATAAGCTTGAATTTGGAAATGTTTGGTATTCATGGTAATATGTTGAAGTTAACCTGATAGATGATGAGAACGCATATTATGCCCAAGACCTTTAGCTCAAGTGGAATTGGGAGGATGGGGAAATGTTTAGGTCCTAGGTTCAAATCTTGTCGTAATAAAAATGAAAATTCCTTTCAGTTGTTGCTGGAATGGCCATTTTGTTTGATTTGATATGTTCTCTTTTTTTTTTTTGAACAAATTGTTTTGATATGTTAAACTGACCAGTAACGCTCCAATTTTAGCTTACGTTAATCTATTCCGTCTTATCCTCCCTTACTGTGCATTTTTGGCTACCTTTCTTTATTCATTTGTGTGTCATTCCATACATTCCTTCAACCATTCTTCAACTTCTTCATTCATATTTTCTCCTCCATACTTTTCCCCTATCTATAGCCAAAAAAAAAAAAAAAGAAAGAATACTACTGACTAAAAAACCAAATGGTTCAAACAGCCCTTAGCTCTTCTAGGTGAGTGTATTCTTCATCATGAGGTTTTAGGCTTTGCACAGCCAAATGGGTTTTTGACTTATCTTGTTGAGGAGCTGCCAGTGTTTTAAAAAGCGCGCCTTAAGATGCATCTAAGGAGGCTTCAGAGGCGGGTGACCATGAAAACCTCTGCCCGCGGGAGTAGGCTTAAACTCGCCTAGACGTGGTCGAGGTGTTTGATTGGGCGTCCTTTTTGTTTAAAAGTTGCCGAAAAGTTTTAGTTGCAAAGCCGTTGCACTTTGAAAAACATTAATTTCTTTAGCTGTTTTTTCATTTTCTCTATTATCTTTTTTTCTCTTTAAACTGTCGCATTGACAATTGTTCCTAGTTGTTCAGCATATTCCCCAGTATATTCTCCAGCATATTCCTTTTTCTTAGACTTTTTATTTTTAATATTATTTTATAGATCTCAAGAGACTCAGAATAAGACATTTCTATAAAATGATTTGATAACCTTATATTATTCTTTCCTTAAAAATGTGATGGATACTTATTTTTATCTAACGTTATATATTATTCTTTTTTTATTTTTAAAATGTTATATTATCCTTGTTATGTGGACTTAAAAAGAGAAAAACAAGGATAATACAACTTAAAAAAGAAAGAATAATATATAGCTACAAAACAAAAATTAAAAACAAAAAGATATTTTTTTTGTCTTGTTGAACAATTGCGTTTTAAGGAAAGAATAATTTAGGGATATAAAATGCTTTTATAAAAATGTCTTATTTTGAGTTTGATCTATAAAATAATATTAAAAACAAAAATTCTAATGAAGGGAATATGCTGGACTACTGGGGAATAAGTGGGTCAGTTTAAAGAAAGCCAAAAATTCAGCCAAAAAATAATAAAGAAAATGAAAAATCAGCAAAAAAAAAACTCCAAACGAGGCCGTCTTCTTCATGTTCTTAAAGTGCAACGTGTTTGCAATTAAAACTTTTAGATTTCAGCAACTTTTAAACAAAAATGATACCCAGTCGACCGCCTCAGGTGCGCCTCACCACGTCTAGGCAAGTTTAAGCCTACTCCCACTGGACAGGCGTTTTCATTGTCGCCCCACCTCCAATGCTGCATAGGTGTGGTTTTTAAAACACTAGTTTGATCTGGCGGCTTTCTAATTAACATCTGTTTCCTTTCCAATGGGTCTCTCTTTCATATGTTTTATAGTTGGAGATAACTTCTTTCTTGATTTACTTTTTCATTTCCCTCTCTTAGCTGTACTTGAACTCGGCGCTGAAATAATTTTCTTGGAAACACAAGTCCTATGTAACTCCTTGCCACTGATTGTCTGATTGTTGATCGCAACTAATGAAACACTGATTAGCTGCATTATTTGGTTTCCATGATAAGTTTTGTAGTCCTCCCAATTTTGACAAACGATAGCGTTATTGAGTTAAATTATTAGTCGTTAGGGGGATAGGGCATAGGCATGATTGCTTTCTGCCATTGCGGTAAAGCGCCATCTGCCCAATTCTTGGTCATTGATTCTCATACATGTCACAGCAGCCAGTTTTCCTTGTTTGGCCTAACAATATAGAATGGAAGTTTAAATGTAGTACATTCAAAGGATGCCTTGGGATTGTATTTTATTTCTGCATTTGATTTTATTGAACACCATAGATATTACAAGAGCCATTTGTTTCTTCATGCCACCACTCTAACTCATACAAGTACGAACTGATAAGATAACTGATGGTGCCTGAAGTATCAGTGCCACTAGTTGCTGACATTTTCAGTTTGTATTCATATATTTTGGTGCTTCTTCTAATGGAAAAGTCTAACTTGTATGTTGTGTGCAGGGTATGCCCGCTGTGTCGCAGGGATATCTGTAGATCTGATGCATTGCCGGTAGAGAACTGAGACGGTGATTTTTCACTCTTCTTCTGGAGGCCTATGGACAAACAAATGCGGAGCAAAGCTTTCCGAGGCAACTTTAAGAAATGTTTGTTTGTATCATATTTTAGGAAGTTCAGTCCTTTTCTGCCCGCCATTAATTGCTCTCATTGCAAATGTAGAAATGGACTGAACTACTTGTAACCGGCATCACCTCTGGCAAGAGGGAAGGGGGAGGAAAGGAGAGTCCCCATTGTTGTATCCCAAATTCTGTGCATTCTGGTTGATTCCTGATTTTGTTATTGGTGAATTTTCAGTAGAAATATATCAGGCACATGAATTTATTTTCACCCTTGATATCGAATTCAACGGTGAATGACAATGCATTCCTTGGTCTCCAGATTTCCAAGAGAACATTGTTTTAGATCCACATTAGGTTTTAGGGTGTTCCGAGTTAACAAAGCAGATATGAATAAGAGCGAGGACGAAAACCAAAAACTTATTTGTAAAAATGGTAGCTACTTTCCTTGGAGGCTTAAATTAATAACTACTAAAAGATGCCAAGTTGCCCTCAATGGATATCGATTAGTTTCATGCTGCCGCATTTTAAGAGAAATTGTGGGACTCTGATTTTTTGGGACCATGACATGTGGCACCTTGGGTGGCTAGGAGGACCGGAATGCCCATGGCCTGTGGAACGTAGTCCGACAGCCTAGGGTTAGCTCATTAAGGATATTATTTGTCTTTCAAATAAGAAAATTCTAATTCAAGTCAAATTAGGATATCATGGGATTAGGCAATGTAATTCTAAAATGATTGGATATCTTATCATTGATTCTCTCTTAGATAGTTTCTCGATTTAATTAGAATTACTCTCCCTACAAGGATTCTCAAGATCTCTAAAAAAACTCTTGCATGAGTATTTTCTCTAGATTCTTTAATCAATCACAACTGAACATACATCTCTCTTATATTCTCTCTACGTCTAATAGAGGATCATCTTCCATATGCGCCACGTCTACTCGTAGAACATCCATGGAGAAATCATCATCTTCACGCCTCGACATAAACTAATCGGTATCACATCAGGCAAGAGGGAATTGGAAGCAAAATGGGCACAAATGAGACGAGAAGATGAGGAGTCTGATGAAGAAGTTCAAGTAAGGTGCAACAAATAAAACAGAGCAGCAGCCATGACTGCGGCCATGGTGTGTCAGCCAACTGAGGAACAACCTCAATGAGGTGGCTCTGTTGCTGGTCACTCTTACAAACCAAGAAACAGAGTGATGTCGCATGCCAATCTGATGAACAACTACTTCAACCCCAACGCGGTGTACACAGAAGAGGATTTCAGACGTCGCTTTTGGATGAGGCGTCATGTCTTCGAGCGTTTACTTCGTGATGTCCATTAGGTCAATCCATACTTTCGACAGAAGCGGGACAGAGCAGGCCGCCCTGATTTCTCACCTCATCAGAAGGTTACTGTTGCACTCCGAATGATGGCCTATGGCTCCCCAACTGATTCGATGGATGAAACCCATGGTATGCTTGAGTTTACATGCCTTTATACTCTTGAACAATTTTGTGACATAATTGTTCAGGTTTACAAAGACGAGTACCTTCGCGAGCCAAATCAAGAAGATTTGAATCGGCTCATTCGTAAAACTGAAGATTGTGGGTTTCCAGGCATGATAAGGTCATTAGACTGCATGCATTGGGATTGGAAGAACTGTCCCACTAGATGGCAATGAGGCTTTAGCAGAAGGTCGAGAAAGCCAACTGTTGTGTTAGAGGCGATTGCCTCATATGACAGATGGATCTGGCATGTTTTCTTTGGAGTCCATAGATCCCAAAATGACATTACAGTTCTTGGGCATTCACCCCTCTTCAATAACTTGACGGAAGGTAAAGCACCTTAACTTGACTACTACATCAACAACTGTCAATACAATATGGGGTATTAATTGGCATATGGCATCTACCCAAAGTGGGCGACACTTGTCCAAGCAATTCCAAACCCTAGGAATAACGCAGAAAAGTTGTTTACATTACACCAAGAGGCATACTGGAAAGATGTTGAGATAGCTTTCGGTATTCTACAAGTACGGTGGAAGATCATTACGAACCGGCAAGAGGGTGGAGTCGAGAAAATTTGGATTCCATCATGATGTCTTGCATCATATTACACAATATGATAGTGGAGAATGAGTGAGATGGGTATATTGATGGAGAGTCCAATGACGACAAGGAAGATCCAAATAGGTAAAGAATGGCTCGTGCAAAAATATATGATGGGCCTAATTTGCCTTTCAATCCAAGAACTGGTAGTATCTCTATAAATGAGTACATGAGGCGCTATAGAATGATACGTTCTTGTGCCACAAACAAGTACTTACAACAGGATCTTGTTGCACATCTTTGGGTCAAAAGAAGCATGGAGTAGATGTTTAAGTTTTATGTTGTTAAATGTTTTTTAAAATGTTGTTTAAGTTTCATGTTGTTAAATGTTTTTTTTTTATGTTATATAATTTGTATGTTGGTTAATGTTATTTAATGTGGTTTCATATTGTTTAATGTTGTTTCATATTACTTAATTTAATTTAATGTTGTATAATGGCTTAGGAAGTTATAGGAAAAAAAAATATAATTTAAAAAAAATATAAAACAAATTTGGTGAAATAGAAGTTATAGGAAAAATATATAATTTAAAAAAAAATATGAAACAAATTTTGTGAAATAGAAGTTATAAGAAAAAAATAGAATTTAAAATAAAATGAAACAAATTTTGTAAATAGAAGTTATAGGAAAAAATGGAATTTAAAAAAAAAATGAAACAAATTTTGTAAAATAAAAGTTATAGGAAAAAAATAGAATTTAAAAAAAAAAAGAACCAAATTTTGTAAAATAGAAGTTATAGGAAAAAAAATAGAATTTAAAAAAAAATATGAAACAAATTTTGTAAAATAGAAGTTATAGGAAGTTATAGAAAAAAAATGGAATTTAAAAATAGAAAAAAAAGGTTTAAATTCATAAAAAAAAAATTTGAATACAACGGCTAGCTGACTCAACTAGCCGTTGTATTCAAAATTTTCATACTATTCGTGTAGGTTATAACCGGCACGATTGCAATTAATCAAAAATATTCCTGTCTAGTCGTTACTATTCGTGTCGGTTATAACCGACATTATTGCGAGAAACAAAATTATTCCTGTCGGTTATATTCGACAGTTTTAAGCAAAATTATGGCCAGCTCCAGGCTGGCTGGAAGGTGCCAGCCCTTTGGCCCTTTGGCCCTTTCAGATTCCGTGGGGCCCACGATCCCTCTGGCCTAGCCCTCGATTGGAGATGGCTTTTGGGCTATTTTCGGCCTTCTGGCCTTCTGGACTATTCGGTTGGAGATGGCGTTATTGTCCTTTTACCACTCACTGGAGATTGGAATTCTCTGCTAATTCCTCAAGTTGTTCCTTCTAACTCATATCAAATGAAGTCCAACACACCGTAACAACCTATGAATTCAAAATATACACAATCATGATCAAGTTAACAGTTAACCTAAGGGTTCCAACCAATGCAAGTCCACTCCGACAAGCTAAAAACTAATGTCACTCGCAAAACACTGTGTGACAACTCCATATTTGTCCTCTTCTACTACTAGCTTGTAAGGGAAAATGATAGAGGGCATGCTATCTAGAGTAAGAAGAAAAATTTCATGAATCCAAATGACTCCTACACCACATGACGGTTATGGATCTGGATTCTTATACATGAAGAAGTTCGATTTGGATTCCCATGCAATATCTATTCCTAGATATCTTATGAGATTCTCGAATGTTTCATCAAAACTGAATGAGGAAAATAACTCGAAGGTCCATCTGACAGATGAAAAACCTTGGTCCAAACCATGGTAGTACTCCAAAAGATAAGTACTTTTGATTATTTTTAATTATATATATGATTAAATGCATATTCTGGACATGATATTGCAATGATTTGTTTAGATTCTCGCATGACTTTGTTTATTCTTTCTTACACCATTCTTTTCGGTACATTGAATACCCTAAATTCTAGAATGACACACATCATAATTGAAAGTCCAATAATTCAAAGTGATCGTGTTAGAAGAGTCTTATTTTGCCCATTCCCTAGTGTTTAGTTAACATCTTGGAAGTCTCGAGCTATATTAAGCGCGATTACGATAGGCGGGCTACGAACACAAGGACATGGGCACTGATTCTAGAAGTCCAACCTACCATTTGGCATCCAAAAAGTTTATACAACCTAAGGGTTGTGGCATCTAACATTCAAACCTGGACTCTACATAATTCAAGGGAATAATCACAGGTGATCTAGAAATTATTTGAAGGGTGGCTCTAAACTCCGACCCTGATTAAAATTACTTCTATCTCTGACCAGTGCACTAAGTCAAGTACGTTTAACGGCACCATGTGTCTAATGCAAGTCTGGAAGAGGCATCCAAACTAAGAAATCTTCAAGAAGATTTTATTCCAATGGAGCTCCGATACACGTAAATGTTTATGCAAGTTAGATAAGTGTAGTTTAATCGGAAATGCTCAGGTTCGACACATAAGATCCGACAAAAGGATTTCATAAGTGTTTCTGACCTGCATGCAGGTGACAAAGTCACGAACAAACTTTTGTTTAAGATTCACTAGGGACGGACACACATTTCGAACTGGGAAGGAAACCCCTTCTCGGTGACATGTAAAATACTTAGACCTATAATTGGGTAAGGTGAAAGAACAAACAAAATTAGAGTTATGTTCAATCTTTCGCAACACTTGATTAATCTTCTGAAAGTGTTATAAACAAACAAGGTAGCTCAAACATGTCAGACTGACATTGATATGTGGAGGTCATTCTAGATATGATTCGTCACTTTCTCATCTTTTGTTCGATCAATACATAAAAGCAAACATGGGGCAAAATATTTCTCATGGGTTTTGTACAAGGTGCCGGAGTAAAGTGGTACTCCGATTACCCCATAAAATGTTTATAAACACTAAGTTTGGGAGGTGATGTTTTTTCGAATCAACATTACTAAGGGGTCTTCGAGTTCTGTCCCAGGTGTACAATTCTACTTGTATTTCTCTCTAGTACTCTTTACTCCTAAGTTGGTTTACTTCGAAAAGATTGTCAGATTAAACTACATTTTGCGTTTAGGAAGTAAAGGATAAAAAATTCTAAGTGTTTGACTCTAGTAGGCTTAATGACTTGAGTAAAACACACTTAGCAAAACATTCCCTAAGGCATCTAAGTTCTTCTAAGAATATATATGCACATTCCACCTCCCACCCAGCTTTTTAGTTATGCATCCAGAGCTCCAACCAATGTTTACAATATGGTATGGAATTCTAAAAGATCGAATCTTTGAGAGACAAGAAAGTAGGATTAATCGAACTTGGCCATCTTCAGATCAACAAGAATTTTGAAGGTCATTCAAATGCGTATTTTAGAAAAGTTATTCTAGGATGTTTCACTCATGGTTCATTGGTAACTATCCATCTTCAAAGCGGAGTGCAATCTCAGAAGCATAGTTAAGGGCAACTATGGGACCATAATTTTTTGGGACCATAACACGTGGCACCTCGAGTGGCAAGAAGAACCAGAATGCCTAGAGCCCATGAAGCATAGTCTGACGAGTTAGGCTTAAGTCCATTATAGATATTACTAGTTTCCCAAGTACGGAAACCCTAATTCAAGTCAAATTAGAATCTCTTGGAGATCAGACAATGTAATCCTAGGAAGATGGGATATCTTATCCTTATATCTCCTAGATAGTCTCCCAATTTAATTAGGATCACTCTCTCTATAAAGATTCTCAAGATCTCTATAAATACTATCGCCTGAGTATCTATTAAGGGACACTCATCTGGATTCTTTGATCAATCACAACTAAAGATACATCTTTCTTATATTCTCCATTGCCTAGCAGAGACTCGTCTCTCAGATACACCGCCTTTTATGAATAAACACGTGTATGGAGAAGTCCTTAACGCCCTGTCATAGGTTATTTGTCAAGGATGGATCACAATTTATTTCACATCACACCATTATTTCTTAGAATTACACCAATGATTTGATTCTCCACTCAAGAGATGTGTTGGCAATCCAATTTGGATTCAATCACACCCTCTAATCAACCCTATTCTCCCATCATCAGAGATCATAGGCAATTCCGACTGGATTTCGCCTCTGATAGAAACGATTTTTTTTTTTTTGCAAATGCTATTAATAAAGAAAATGCTGGAGATACCAAATTTTTAGACCATCTTTTGTACACCACATGATGCGGCAATTGATGGTTGATCTCATTTTTTAATAATTTAAGGGAGAATGGAGCCATTTACTATCACTTCATGTAGTCTACAAAAACTAGTCTAAAAAGTTGACCTCTCTAGCATTACTTTATTGGATAAAACTAACAAAAGATGTTGTAGATATTAAGAGAGTCAAGGATAGAATTATAGCAATTAAAATTATGTTAGGACACGAACTCCTCAATGTAATTAGTTTGTATACACCTCAAGTGGGGTTGGATAAGAGTATGAAGGAGACATTTTGGTAAGATCTTGGAGAATTGGTCCAAGGAATCCCTTAGACAGAGAAGCTACTTGTTGAGTCAATTTTATATTATATATTTTACCATATTCTTATTATTTTTGGTAATTATTTTGGTGAGATTTTGATACTTTGAATTATTAAAATTTTGAAAATTTTAATTTGTGCCTTATTAAAAATATTAATTTAACTAATTCCTCACTATCACTAAACAAAAGTAACTTGTTATTTATGTTATTATATTTTATTAGTGTCTTTCATCATTAAAAAATGTCATTAATCCTTTCATACATAAACTTCATTAATTTGTTAAAATTTTACAGATAATTATATAAGAAAAAATGTATATAAAACTTATGGTACATTTGAAAATAAACGTGCCTTTTGGTACGTTAGATTTTAAATGTACCAATAAAGAAAATATATCAAAAATACAAATATATCATAAAATCAGATGTACCAATATTATAGGTAATTAAATGTACCAATATAAGCAAATATACCTCTAATAAAATTATCAAAAAAAAAAAATGTTTAATTAAAGTCTTAAAATGAAGAAATGTTTAACCAACAAAATTAAAAAACGAGACGTTGAATAAAATGGCGCACTAATCAAATTTTGCTAGGTGCATTGACCAATTTTTTTTTCTTTACTGTGTGTATGTACTGCGTACGGATATTGATAACAGAAGTATTTCACAGAAACCATAGCTACGAAAGGAAGGTTCAAAGGAAATGCAAAACAGGAATTACAGAGAGAATAGAGAAGTTTGAGAAATAAGAAGAAAAGTGCTGATTATTGAATGAATCTGTAAAGCGTGATTACAAAGCTTTATAGAGTAACATTTCTTAAGGACTAAAATACCATTCCTTATCTAGACAATAGATCCTAACCATCAGATTCTGACCACCTACAACCAACTACAACTACCTCAACCACATTGGTTGACATGGCAGCAACCATTTCCAACCATATAAGCTGACATGGTAGCAGCCACTGATCTATTGCCATGTGTCTGATCTATTTCCATGTGTCTTCATCCATCATCCCCCCTCAATCTTGGCTGGGGAACCAAGGCGAAGAGTGCAACGGTGTTTAAAAAACACTGGACTGTGTAATCCTTTGGTCAGAATATCAGCTGTTTGCTCCTCTGTGGGGACATATTGAACAAGCATATCCTTCTTTTGAACTTTTTCCCAAATGAAATGAAAATCTGTGTCGAGATGTTTGATTCGTGTGTGAAAGACATGATTGGAACACAAAGCCAAAGCAGACAAGTTATCATAATGGATGAGAGGAGGTTCCAGTAAGACCTGATGCAAATCGCGCAACAAATTCAGAATCCATGTAATATCTGCAGTACAATGAGCAAGAGACTTATATTCAGCTTCAGTGGAGCTCCTAGAAACTGAAGCTTGCTTCTTAGATTGCCAGGAAACTGGATTGTGGCCGAGATACACCACAAAACCTGTGACGGATCTCCTAGTATTAGGATCAGCCGCCCAATCGGAATCAGAGAAAGCAACAAGTGAACTATCTGATGAAGATGAATAAGTGAGGCCATATGAAATTGTACCCTGCACATATCGGATGATTCTTTTAACTAGATCATAATGCACCTCAGTGGGAGTGTTCATATATTGGCATGTAGCATTGACAGCATATGCCAAGTCAGGTCTTGTAAAGGTGATATATTGTAAGGCACCAACCAAACTGCGATACAATGTAGGATCTGCCAAAGGAGTTCCATCAGAATAAAGAAATTGAGTATGAGGTCTACATGGTGTAGTTACAGATTTGCAATTATCCATCCCTGCCTTTTGTAACAAGTCTTTAGCATATTTCGACTGACTTAGAAAAATATCCCCATTCGACTTATACTCAATCTGCAGTCCCAAGAAATATGACAGTTTACCCATATCCTTAAGATCAAATACATCCCCTAATTCTTGAATGACCGCTTGGACCTTTGTAGAATTAGATCTAGTGAGAATGATGTCATCCACATAGAGTAATAATGCAATAACATCCACTCCATCATGCTTTACAAATAGACTAGTGTCGGATTGAGACATTATGAATCCCATTGCAGGTAAATAACCAGTGAACTTCGCATTCCATGCTCGAGGTGCTTGTTTAAGACCATACAGAGATTTGACTAACTTGCATACATGATTTGGATGCTGAGAATCAACAAACCCTCTTGGTTGTGTCATATAAACCTCATCTTCTAATTCACCATGCAAAAATGCATTTTTCACATCAAGTTGTCTCAATTCCCATCTGTGTTGTGCTGCAAGTGAAATAATGAGTCTGACTGTGGTGTGTCGAACAACCGGACTAAAAGTCTCAAAATAATCCAGACCATGTTCTTGAGAATAGCCCTGAGCAACCAATCGGGCCTTATATCTTGAAATGGAACCATCTGGATTCTTCTTCAGTTTGTAGACCCATTTACTTCCAATAACTGCTCTATGAGGAGGTGGGGGAACTAAAATCCAAGTACCTTGACTCCTCAATGCATCATACTCCTCTTGCATTGCATCCTGCCAATGTTTATTTGATGCAGCACTTCGAAAGGATTGTGGTTCAACAATATCATTACTATGAGCCAGAAAAGAAAATCCACCTTGACCAGTAGCTATATCATCCAATTTCAAAGTAGATAATTCGGGCAAAGAGGCAATATAACTATAGTAATCTTTTCTAGAAATAGTACCAGTTTGTAACCTGGTTTGCATCCTGTGAGTGTGAGGAGCACTATGTGAATCATGAGCAATATCAGATGTATCAAGAGGGAGAAGTACCTCTAATTGTGCAGGATGAAGGACAGGTAACACAGAGGCTGGATTTGGAGAGGGGATAGTTGGTTCAGATTGTTGAGATGATGGAGAGCTTGAGACTTGAACTTGTGACTGTAATACTGAAGATGCAGACTCAGAAATTGAATTAGGCAATGCATTACTAGAAAATGAATTCACTGTATCTGATACTGAACTAGCAGCTCTAGGATGCAAGGGAAGAACAAATGTTGCAGATGACCTGTTATCTGTAGCTTCATGAGAATTAGACTGATGTTTAGATTGATCTCTTGAAACTGTATAACTACTCTTACAGGGAAACATATCTTCATTTTGAACATGTCTAGAAATAATGAATTTTTGAGTCTATGGATGATAACATATGACACCTTTATATCCATGTGCATACCCAAGGAAAATACATTGTACATCTCTTGGTTGCAACTTATTTGCATTATATGGCTTAATATATGGATAGACTGCACTACCAAACACTTTCAGCTCTTGTAATCGAGGAATAAGCCCAAACAACACCTGATAATGGGATTTGAAATCCAAAAGCTTACATGGCATTTTATTAATAAAAAAAAACAGAATGAGCACATGCATGAAACCACAACTCCTGAGATAAACCAGCTGCAGTCATAAGGGTTATAGCTGTCTCCACAATGTGGCGATGTTTCCTCTCAGCAATTCCATTTTGCTGAGGGGTATATGGACAGGAAACTCTATGAACTATAGCCTTATGTGCTAAGAAATTCTGAAATCTGTTGCTCATATATTCACCACCTCCATCTGTTTGAATGCACTTAATACCAACTTGAAATTGAGTAGAGACAAAACTGTAGAACTTGAGAAAAACATCAAATACTTCTTATTTATTTACCAATGGAAATATCCAAACATATCTAGAAAATTCATCTACAAAGCTGACATAATATCTGAATCCTTCAACTGATTTAGTAGGTGAGGGACGCCAAAGATTCGAATGAACCTTTTGAAAAAGAAATACAGATCTGTCTTTCTTATCTAGAAAAGGTAGCCTAGTCATTTTTCCAGAAATACAATTTGAACACATATAGTGTGTGTCATCAACAATACTATGTATATGAGATTGCTTCAACATTGTAGATAGAACTTCATTACTGGGATGCCCACATCTCTGATGCCAAACTAAATGCTTCACATTCTGACCAAGTAAACATGTTGACCTGTGCTTAGACTTCACTGCTGTGCTTGTAAGTAACTTGGTAGGAATCTTGAACAACTTTCCCTCATGGCTTCTTCCTTGGTAAATCACAGCCTTGGTTACCTTGTCCTGCACAAAGAAATTATTCTCATCACATATGAACCAACAGAAGTTGTCTTTACACAGTTGTTTAACAGACAACAAACTAACTGCAATAGTAGGAACATGCAACACATTTCTCAAAATTAAAGTTCGAGGTAATGTGTATAATTTTGCAGATCCAATGTGATGAATTGGCAAATCTTCTCCATTGCCAATTGTAATTCGATCAGTACCATCATATGTATTAACTTGCTGAAGAGCATTCGCATCGGCAGTCATGTGATGTGACGCCCCTGTATCCACAATCCAGGAATCATTTGGCAAGAAATTAGGCTGAGCTTCAGCTTGCATTGCAGTTAACACTGGTGATGGTGCAGTACCCTGATAGGCAAAATTATTCCTGTGATAGCAGTCTAATGCACTGTGTCCCTTCTTCCCACAGATCTAACACTCAACTACCGAGCCACTTGAACTTGCATTGTTAGATCTTTTCCAGCAATTTGGAGCAGTATGACCCCGTTTAAAACAAATATGACATTCTTGAACAATGTTTGATCTGGTGTCAGTGTTACCGGACCACGAATTCCAACTTCCGGTATTCTGTCGGTTACCCGAAGGTTGACCTCTGCCATTGTTTGTAGTATTTCCTCCCTGTGAATACCTGAAACCACCATTTCCATTCATGTTGTTGTTAGGCCTGAAAGATCTAGAACCATTATTTGGATTTGAGTAAGGCTTTGGAGCACCGGCATTTCCCACAAAACCGTAGGCATTTGAGAACTCAGAATATTGTGGAAATGGATATGGAGAGGCACCATATGGATTTCCAGGAAGCAGAGGATAAGGCACTGGCATAGTAGGAGAAACTGGCATTGGCAACAGTGGAAATGACGCAGAACCACCATTTAAGGGAGTGCCCTGTGATAGACCAGATGATTGCATTCCGAAAGATGATGTTCCTCTTGGCACTTGAGTAAGGACACCACCAGTGGTATACGAAACCCCTTGTGAAGTACTAGTAGATCCCTGAGATGAGCCTTGTGATGACCCTTGCATATACAATCCTGAAAAACTTTAAGACACATTATTTAAGACAGATTCAGCTTCCCGTTCAGCACATAACAACTGTTCACGAAATTCTCTCAATGTGAGAGGAGTATCTTTAGTAAGAATTACTGTCCTTATCGTAGAATACTCTCGAGGTAACCCAGATAAAGCAGCCAAGATAAAATCATTATTCGAGATAGTCTCACCAGCATTAAGCAATTGTTCTTTGATATCCTTAAGTTTGGACAAGAACTGATCTATTGAATCTCCCCCTTTCTGCAAGATTTGGAATTCAGTTTTTAGAGTATGGCATACCTATCTTGTAAACTGGACCAAGCTTCATGTGCTGTTCTACATCCAAGAACATGCTCAATGGCCTCATCAGACAAAGTAGCAAGAAGCAGACTCAATAAAGCCATATCAATAGATTCCCACTCCAAGAAAGCTTCAGAAACTTGTGTGGTAACCCCATTTTCTGGATGAATGATATACCTTGAAGGACACACAACAGATCCATCAAAATGATCAAACAACTTGTACCATTTCACAACTGACTTCAATTGAAAAACCCACTTAGAGAAATTCCTATCATTCAGTTTAATCGTCAACATCCCCAAAAGACCTTCAATTTTCACACCAGGAACCGTCATTTTCCTCAAATCCAAGAATTGTAGAAACACAGAGAATTTGCAAGAATGGATTCGTGCCGCAGAAATCAACAAATCAGCAGGAAAAATGGCTTCGTGCCTTAACAAATTCACAAATTCGCAAGAAAAATGGCTTCGTGCCTCAACGAACAAATCAACAGAGAAATGGCTTCGTGCCTCAACAAATTCACAAATCAACAGAAAATGGCTTCGTGCCTCAACAAATTCACAAGATAAATGGCTTCATGCCTCAACGAATCAACAAGAAATGGCTTCGTGCCTCGACAAACATAGCAAAAGAAAGAAACACCTCCAAACAGAAACTTATCACCTGAGATCCGCAGATACCAGAAGCTTAATCGACCGCTACAACTTCAGCCGAAGAGACCCAGAATTGCAGAACCCATGAACATTCGCCTACCCACAACGGATCGATGGCTCTGATACCATGATTACAAAAGTATTTCACAGAAACCATAGCTACGAAAGGAAGGTTCAAAGGAAATGCAAAACAGGAATTACAGAGAGAATAGAGAAGTTTGAGAAATAAGAAGAAAAGTGCTGATTGTATTGAATGAATCTGTAAAGCATGATTACAAAGCTTTATAGAGTAACATTTCTTAAGGACTAAAATACCCTTCCTTATCTAGACAATAGATCCTAACCATCAGATTCTAACTACCTACAACCAACTACAACTACCTCAACCACATTGGTTGACATGGCAGCAACCATTTCCAACCATATAAGCTGACATGGCAGCAGCCACTGATCTACTGCCATGTGTTTGATCTACTGCCATGTGTCTTCATCCATCATATATTACCCTGAAAAGAGGAGCAGGGCCGCCTCTCCTGGTCAAGGCCATCCAGATCATCCAATCATCCGACAACACGCCGACGGAGGAGTAGGAAAATAAACTTGTCCTCGCCCCCATTGTTCGCGTTGTGAGTGCTCGATCTCTTCTTTGTTTTCTATTATTGTGAGTGCTCTCTTCTTTGTTTTCTATCTTTCGCTTGAAATTCAGTGAAAAATTAACCTTCATTCATGTTATTTACTAGCTGCTGAATCTGAGGTGTCGCCTGCAGAGAACTGAGACGGTTATTTTTCACTCTTCTGAAGGCCTACGGACGAACAGACGAGGACCAAAGCTTTGCACTGAGGTAACGATAACAAATGTTTCGTATGATCATGGCTGCCCGCCATTATTTGCTCTCATTGAAAAATGTAATATTTAACGACAGTAGAAATGGATTGAACTGCTTGCAATCGGCATTACCTCCGACAAGGGAAAGGTTTGATGAACAAATATATCATATTCATCCTAGTTTATTAGTTCGATTGAAATGTGCTTCGTATGTCTACTTTTGATCGATGTTAAGCATTTTACTATGTCTTCTGGTAATTAACTCGTGCTTCGTTGAGCTATTTAACATGCAAGTATACTGGTCACCATGTAACAACGGATTCATAATCATTAACCATTAGATTTTATATCATGGATTAATATTAAAACATGAAAAGAACGTCAATTTAACTCCACCCTTGAGATCAAATCCAATGTTTACCAAGAGAGTTTTTTTTTACTAAAAAAAAAAAAAAAAAAAAAAAAAAAAAAATCCAAAAATAGGTTTTAGGGTTTTCAGACTTAACAAAGGAGATATGCATTCGAGAGAAGACGCAGAACAAAAAAAAATTCTACAAAAGAACCGTCCGTACTCCATTCCCTTGAGGATTAAATTAATCATTTCTAACATTGGCTATTTTGCACTTACTATGTTTGGATGAGGGAAATAAAATTAGAATTTTGATAAAAGTTAGAATTTATGAAGACTTGCACCAATTCTTTTGTTTGGATTTATAAACATAGAAATTTAGAATTTTCAGGTGGAAAAAAAATGTGGAATTTGGGACCTCTAATTAGTTTAAATTCCATGTAAATAGGTGTTATTTCTGAATTTCCATATATAAGTGAGAGTTTAAAAATATCAAATTCCATTTCAAATTTCATTGTTCTTTTAGGTTAACCAAACAAGAAAATTTACAAAATCCTAAAAAAAAAAAATTCCGTCATTTTAAAATTCCTTAGTAATCTTAAATTTCTTCATCCAAACATAGTGGTTTTTTATTAGTTTCATGCCTCCACATGTTTTGAGAATTAGATAATTTCCTTGTGGATGCTTTACTAATCTTGGCTGCTCAATTCACTGTATTTCACAGACCATTTGCATCAAAACATGTTTCTATATTTGTTTGTTTGTTGGGTACGTAGGTATGTTGTCGTGTTCTTTGTAACTGGACTTTCATCCTTATCAACAAGAAAGAGGGTGATAAATTTACCTTGTTAATGATAATTACCTAAGCTAAACATAATTAAATTCTTTCAATGAATGAATGAGCCACGAAAAAATTTGTGTCCAAATACATGAATGTTCAGCATGCATGGAAATTTATAGAAAAGCCTTCCATATAAAAACAAGAGTGGATAATATCAAATACTCATCCAACAAACTCACGTTTTACAATTTTTTCTACAATTTGCTACTTTGCTAATATGATTCCTTCCACCAAATTCCACATTGTAAATTTGTTGGCGGTCATAAATTTCACATCCAATGTATACAGATATCAAAATGGTCTCTACTGATTTTTATATATCCTGCAACCTAAGAGTATTAACTTTCTGTTGTGGACTAAATCTGAAAAAATTTAGGAGGAGGGTCCTTGTAAGTAGTATAAATACCACTCAGTGGAGTTGGGGTTAAGCAAGCAAGTAAACTGTAAGGCTCCTCCTTAAGCAAACCCTAGGGAATCTCCTTGTGCCCTAGCTAACAACCATGTCCCGAAAGAAGGTGAAGCTTGCCTACATCCAAAACCACACGACTCGAAAACTAACATTCAAAAAAAGAAAGAAGGGTTTTATGAAGAAGATGAGCGAAATCACTACCCTTTGTGATGTTGAGGCATGTGCTATCGTTTATGGACAGAACGATACTCAGCCTGAGGTTTGGCCATCCCCTTCTGGAGTACAAGGCACTTACGCGAAGTTCAGGACAATGCCCTCAATGGAGCAAACCAAAAAGCAGCTGAACATGGAGACTTTTCTGAGGCAGCGGATTGACAAGGCAAAGGACCAGCTGAGGAAACAGAAGAAGGAGAACCGGGAGAAAGAAATGTCAATCCTGATGAGCCAGTGTCTAACAGGGAGGTCCCTACACGATCTGAGCATGGGGGATTTGACTGACTTAGGGTGGGTGGTTGACCACAAAGTGGAGGATATCAATAGAAAGGTGAAGAAAGTGCATGACGAGTTGGCTTGGAACGGGAGCAATCAAGTCCAAGTAGTACCAACACAGCCGCCACCACCAGCGATCAGTGTTGGAACGATGAACATGCAACAAACTCAGTCTCAAGCTGCACCGATGGAGATAATGACCCTGCAAGACCAGCAGCCGCAACAGCAGATGGGAGCAATTGGAGCAAACACCGGGGACGACTTTCTGCCCTTTGGGGACCAGAACCACCAATCTCTGTGGTCTAATATTCCATATTACCCTTGAAACGTCGGCGACGTACTGTTTTGTTTTCGTATGATATGAACCATATGTTGTTTCCTCAGTGTTTTAATTTAATAATTATGAGATTTCATTTATCCAGTTTTTTTATTTTTTTATTTTATTTTTTATCAACCACAAGGAGAGTTTTTTGTTTGATTTTTTAAGTAAGTAAACGAGAAAGAGGATGTTTTATTTTCAGTAATTTTTACATTATGGATGTAACTTTAATTTAGTCGCTATTAATAAAATCCATTGTTTTTTTTTCATTTTTATTTTTATTTTATATTTTATTTTCAGTTTAACATATGATAAGATTTGTACTATCTGCAAAAGTAGAGATAAAAAATACTTGCAAGAGTACAAAGTAATTGTAGTATAGTCGGCTCTAGCAAAGTTTAATTAATTATTTAAATCAAAGTTTCAGAAAAAGGCGATTTTATGATTTAAAATGATAAAAACAAATTTAATAGAAATAATTAAATAAATCGACAAAATAAAATAAACTAAAAGAAAACGGTTTTTGAAAGTTAAATTGTAAATGCACTAGGCTTCTGCCGTCATCTTAACAATCCTACACAATTCTTCAAATTACTTATGACTTAACACACATATTTTGAAAGTTAGGTTTTCCTAATATGTGTCTACTTGGACCTCAACATGGAGCTTATATCAAAAATCCAATCTCCGTTTGTGGTATTCAGATTAAATCTAAACATACATGACTCATTAAGTTTTGTGAAACTTTTTGAAAAACCATACAACCCTTAAGACGTGATATTTATTCTAAGTGAACTTGCACATATTAACCACAAGAAGCTTTCGTAAATTTCAGGGACTGACCTCCGACCAAAATTGCATCAAATTACTTTTCTAAATATCTTAATGGTGATCAAGCATTAAGACAATTAGATAGCTAGTTAAACATGGTGATTAATAATTCAAAACCTACATGCATAATATCATAAGCAAATTGAAAAGAAACTACATATTCTTGCTAAGGCTCGTGGCCTACGCCCTAGCAAACAGAAATTAGTTAGGAACAATCATAAAACAAAATATTATTAAAAATAAGGATAGAAAACACCTTGTAAATAGCCAAAAGCTCTCTAAGCTGAATTCTCTAAAATAATGCGTTCTTCTCCCCTTTTTAAAAACCCTAATGGCTAAAAAGCCTTATTTATACCACTACAAAATAACATCTGTACTAGAAAAGATCTTCTAAAAACTAGGAAACATAATAGAATAAGATAACTAGGAAATACATTCATATTCTAACTTTGGGAAATCTGCTAAGCCAAAAAGCAGTCACGTTTTTGGATCTTTAGGGCTCCAAAACAGGCCCAAAATGAAAGCTTGAGATGTCCTGAACATAATTGCAGAAGGCATCGAACCCAAAAGACATCATCTTGGACGCCAAAAAGCCCAAATAAGCATGAAACATCACTTTGACAGCACTGCACGCTAAACCTTTATTTCATCGCCATAAACAAACCGCTTGGTAGAAAAATCTGAAACTTTGATACGATCAAGCTGAAAGGGAAGGAGAATATAAAAAGAATGTATACTATATATAATAAAAAAGATATTGGATTGTCTCTCAATATTACGGTCTGGTGATATTCCTCTTCACTTGGAAGTGAGAGGTCTTAGGTTCGAATATCATGGATGGTGAATTCGATACCAAATTAGGTTGCCCATTGTGTGGCTTAGCCGAACACTCCCTCTCTTTAGTGTAAAAAAATCGATGTACTAAAAAAAAATAAAGATATTGGATTAAGTTTTTAAAAATTCAACAAATGCTCTTACTTTAAGTAGATGTTAAGGGATCATAAATTTATTAAATGAGGTTAACATGGGAAATATGAGACACCTCGATCAAGCAAAAGTGACTATTCTTGTGTTCTATTAGATGGAAGTGAAGGTTTCTTATCTTATTTAGAGCAGAATAGGGCGACATGAGATTCGAGATGAATTAATGAGTAGCTTCATAATGAGACAAGTACATTATTATGTCGCATTAGTCAAAACCGACATGTAATTTGTTATAAAAATAAGTTCTACGCAGTTGAATGCTATGAAAGGCTTAACTGTAAAAAGCCCTAATATTTTGGACCAAATAAAACAATGAACAATATTTTGGATAAGAAGAAAATAATGAAATATAATTAAAAAAATGAATAATTTTAGAAAACGAAGACAGTAATTAAGTTTGGTCCTGCGGATTCTCCGCAAATAGGAGCAGGGTCTCCTCTCCTGGTCAAGGCCATCCAGATCGGACAGAGATTCCAGCCGGATCTCCTCCACCAAGTTCTAAGGATTTAGAGATCCGGATCGTTGAAATTTGATCAAATGACTACAATTATTATCACTTTTAGAGGGCTTCTATTTGTAGTCGTTAAATCAAATTTCTACGGTCCGGATCTTTGGATCCTTAGGATTTGATGGGGTGAGATCTGGCTGGGATCTCTGTCCATCCAGATCATCCAATTATCCGACGGGGCCCACGAAGATGGAGTACGGCAACAAACTTGTCCTCGCCCCCATGGTTGGACAAGGATTGTCTGCCCTCCACTTCCGGTGCCCTTCCCGTGCCCTCCTGTTTTGTGTGGTCACGGTTAAGCCACGTCAACATTTTATATTGTTTTTTTTTTATAGATATAATAAGACAAAAATGAATAGTAATATAAAATGTTGACGTGACTTAACCGTGATCACACAAATAGGAGGGCACAGGGAGGGCACCTGAAGTGGAGGGCAGACAATCCTTGTCCCCCATGGTTTGCGTTTTCAGTAGACCCTCTCTTCTTTCTTTTCTATTTTTTGCTTCAATTTCAGTGAAAAGTTAACCTTCTAATTCCTGTTATTTACGTACAAATTTCTTCAAAATTGATTAGGGGACTTTGCCGTTAATTTCAATTACTAGCTGCTGAATATGGAGCTGATATAACCTACGGTGAAGAAATTATCGACCATATATAAACTTGTCAAATGCCACAGCAAATTCAATGGTATGATACCTTTTTCATTTTTCTCACATGGTTTTGTCACAAGTTATATATTTATAGGAGTAATTAGGTTTTCATCCTTATTTTTACTACTCTATTGATTAAAACCTTATTACTTTTCAATTTTTGATCAAGGTCCTTTGTATTAATAATATCATTAATTATTTCAATAATAAAATATTTTTTATTTCTAAATATATTCATTTAATATTAAAAATATTACAATTAGTATATTTATATTTATGGCTAAATTTTTTATCATATATTTTTATTTTTAGTTTGTACCCATTTTTAATTTGCAACCCTTTTTTAATTTGTACCAATTTTCCTTTCAGTTTTAATTTGTACCCATATATTAATTTCTTTTTGTGCCCATATTTTTTAAAGTTTTATTTGTATTGTACCCATATTTTTTTATTTATTTGTACCCATTTTTATTTTTGCTAAATGTACCCATTTTGAAGAATGTACCCATGTTTTGATACAATAATTTTTTGGTTATTTTTTATGAATGTACCCATGTTTACACACACACACACAATAGTATATTTATATTTTAATATTTTTAATCACACAAATTATGGTTTTTTATTTAAAATCTCATTACTATAAACAACTATAAATTTTAATTTTTAATTTAAAAAATATAGTAACGTACATAGAAATAAATTATCAATTAATTTCAGGGACTTGGATCAAAAATTGAAAACCAACAAGGTTTCAGTCAAAGACTATTCATAACTAGGGACCGCATCCAAAGTCTCCCATATTTATATATTTGTTTCCTGGAGATTTATGGAAGCAAAGAATTTGACCCATTTTAGTTGTAGAGTGCTTAAGTTTGGGAATTTTAATTTGTGTACTGTTTGTGCTTGTTTGTTGCTCAGAGAAATTAGGGATCCATTGATTTTGTGGAGAGAGGTACTGGAAGTGTTGTTTTCGGACGTGCGATGAGGAAAAGAATCGAGTGGTGTTTCAGATTGGTACTTCAAATGTCGTACGGGCTCTCAAATTAAGCTTCGTGTTAGTTGTTGTTCTCTTTTCCTTTTGAAGTTCATATTTTTATGTGTTTATCTTAAAAAAAAAAAAAAGATGAGGATCATGCAACGGGTATGGAAGTGACTGCATGCACTTGTGCTCTCCATACACTCGATCAATGTTGACTTGATTTGCTATTTTGATCAATGTTACCCGTGTTACTATGTCTTTTGTTAATTAACTAATGTTTCGTTGTGATATTTAATTTTATGAATATTTTAAACTAAAAATATTTAGATTCTGATAAATATTAAAAAATTACTAAACTTACATCATGATACTCGTGGAACACTATGACAAAATATGATACACAAGAAATATTTTCTTTTTATTATTTTAGCCATTGGATTTAAATTTGAACCATCAAATTTTTTCTTTTTGCCATTGGATTGGATCAAATAAGATCTTAGTCGTTGGATTTGATGAATTATAAATACAAAAAAAAATAAAATACATATATGGTGGCCCATCCCACTAATTCAGGAGGAATTTTTTCTTAAATTTGCCCTAGAAATGAGCTTTGGTTTAAAGCTCATATTTGGCCAAAAGGTTGGAGCAAGTTGGGATAGGTGTGGAACCTAAAATTTAAGTTTTAGTCCCAGGGTTGGAGTAGGTCTGGGGTGGGGGAGTGGGCTTAGACCTGACATTTGTGTCGTGTTTTCCGTGTTTGTGTCGTTTTCGTGTCATATTTGATATCTTAACGGGTGTAACACCTGTTAAAATAAACGAGTAAAATGACCATACCCAAAATCGACATGACAATATTAACAGGTAATATGACCCGACCCGTTACTCATTAAGGAAAATATATTTTAAACCAATAAATAATCAAATGAAAAACATAATACTAAATAAGTATATACATATCATATTGTCAACGCAATTTTCTTTTAAGTATATATTTACATACCCAAAATAAGAGCATAATAAAAAAAACTTTAGAACATTACAAAATATCAAATGTTCAAAAGATTTGCAAAATTAAGGACATTGGAACATTAGAACATTGGAACCTTGCACATTTTCTTCCAATCAAACCCTTCAAATTTCCTCAATCACCATGGGAAACAGTATTGGAACTTTGGCTTGATATATTGTCTTCAAGAGTTATATTGATGATGTTTTCAGAGAGGCTTTCCACATTAGCACTCTCTTCCACATAAACTAAACATAGAAAAATCAAACATTGTAAACCATTCAAATTATGGGTACTAAAAATAATTATGAAAAGAAATAAAAATAGTTCAATACTATATAAATGATATACTACCTCTTTTTCCAAAAAGCCAATCTCGTGTACACAACAAAGCTTGAACCGTGTCTGGCAACAATGAAGTACGATATTGATTTAGCACTTTACCCCCAATACTAAAAGCAGATTCTAACTGAAATAGGAATTGTTAACACATCTCGTGCTAACTGAAAAAGTATTGGATAGTGAAAATGCTTCATTTGCCACCAAGAAAGAACATCTATATCTTGTTTTCTATCTAGTTTTTTATCATCCAAATACTTTTGTAATTCACTTTTTTTTTCAACTAAATTTGGACCATTGTAATTATTATTAAAATCCTCCATCATAAAAAATAAAATAAAAAAACAGAAACATCATAAAAATTATGCATAACCCAATTTCAAATATAATATTAATAGTTTTAAAGTACTATGTATAAAAAGGAAAATTCAAACTTTATGTTACCTCAAGAGAGCATCTTCACATTCTGTTTGATGATTAGGTGCCGAGTTCATTGGAATATTTGAATAATTAAGATGAGCATATATTTCCTAGTACACATTAAAAAGAGCAGTCAATGTGCCATAAACATTTTTATATTCCATAGAATTCATGCCATGAAGCTTTGTGTAAGCCCAATCCACAAAATGTAGCTTATAACGAGGATCCAAGATGATTGCAATTGACATAATCAAACTGTAATCTGACCAATACTTCTGAAACTTCATGTGCATATAATCCCCCATCTTATTCATGAAACTATCACAATCATCAATGGCTGCCTTAATTTGAAGCTGAATTACGAACACGTTAGGGAAGAATAAATTTGATGTGGGGTACTTTGTCCCAGAGAATAAGCATGTAACATCATAAAAGTACCCCAAAAACTTCAAAATCTTCACCATTTTATCCCACTCTTCAGAAGAAGGCCAACTTTCAAAATTTGAATCACTCAATCCTAAATTAATAAAAGCATATCGATAGAAAATGACACAATCTAGCATAAGATAGGTTGAGTTCCATCTAGTAGGGACATCTTGTCTCAAACCTCTCTTACTATCCAATATCCTTACTTGCCTAACACATTCATGAAACTTTAGTTTCCTAGCCTTAGAACCCTTTATATACTTGATGCATTCACGAATTTTTGCCACCAAAGAATCAATTTCTTTACGTCCATCTTGGACTATCAAATTAAAAATATGAGCATAACAATGCACATGAAAGAAGTCACCATTCATCAAGTGAAGACCTCTAATATTTAATTGAATCTTCAAAATGTTAACAAAACAAATATGTGATGACCCGTCCCTAATTTTCCTATGTAATTTCTCCCCGAGTATGTGTATTGACGATTATGCCCTTATCGGCAAGTAACATGGACTTATTCTTATCGCTTTCCTTTTTATTTCTCGCTATCGCATTTAAATTGTACACGCTAGTACGAGTAGGCATAAATTTTAAAGTGTAAAAACATCTACTTCGGATAGATTTCGATTTCCTTTTACTGTAGGAAATCTAAAACGCTATCCTTGGATTCTTTTTAAATCATACCCGTGCACTTCCCTTCATCATTCAGTCTCACCTATTCCATCTTTTTTGTATGTTCTGTCCCCCCTCTATCAGAAAAAGCAAAGAAAATTTCAAAACCTCACTCTCTTCTTTCTCTCTCTCCTGTGAACTCTCTCTTCCTCTGCAAATCCATGAGCGAGCTCCAAAGCTTGTAGATCGAACAAACAAACTACATCATCATGCTCATCTCAGTCCCACGATCACAACCATGTCCTTGAAATTTGGTGTGGACGAGTTTTGACTCACCAACTCGGAAGGTCGACTCGGCGAGTTCGACATATCGATTTTCAAGCCATGCATGGCTTAGGTAAGGCTTGAGAAACCCTTAGAACCTTCATTTCACTTCTATGGGTTGTTATTGATCCTTTGTTTGTGTTTTGAACGTGTGGTTTTACCCAGAAACTCGAGAAGAAGAAGAACCTGCCATTTTTCACTCAAGAACCGTGGCCATTTGGTCACTTTCAAACCATTTTTCTGGTCAACCTTGACCATAAATGGACTTCTTCTAGGTGCAAAATTGTTCTCTACATTTATAACTTCAAAATGGCTTTTGAATCACTGAGTTTGGTTAAGTAACGAGTTAGAAATCAACTTTGGAAGTTAGGAAGAAAATTTCAGTTTCTGGAAAATTTGTAACCGTGGTCGTTTGGCCACTTTCAGGCCAAATTTCCGATTAACTCAGACCATATCTGAACTTTCTGTAAATTGAGATTAGTAGAGAACATTACTAGCTTTAATTTGGCTTTTGTAGAAGTGAATTTGGTTGATAATCGAGCTCGTTAGGGGCTTTGGAAGTTGGCCCAAAAATCTGCAAAACTGCAGATTTTCGCGAAGAAGGCGAGTACAGTGTACTCGCGGGGGCGCGCGTGGATAGCCCCTTTAGGCAGCACGTGGGGGTGCGTCCAGCCTCCGGCCGGCGTGTGGTTGACACGTGTGTGTTTGTGTCATCGAGTAGATCGATTTCATATATTTACACCCTAGGTTTAAGCAAACTATGGGGGTTTTATTTAGGTTTCCGTTATGTAATTTAATTAATTTTATTTAGTTATTTCACATATAGGGAAAACTTATTCCGAGGATTTTCGAGGCCAAGCTAGGCTCAGGGGCTACGACTCAGCGACATACTTGTGAGTGGGCAGTTGTTTTATACCTATATATATTTATAGTTTCCATAAATGCGTATTTACTTCACTTTTACGCCTAACTTGCCTAGTATCATTATTGTGATATAAATTGTGATAAATGCTGCTATATGGTTGTGATATTACTGTCATGGCATTCATATGTACATATGTACATACTCATCTTGCTGCACCCGGTGTTAGTACTTGCCCCAGGGCCAGGACCAGTCCTTCACGTGTATGTTCATATCTACACCATTCGCTCACCTTGGATCCAAGTTTAGGTGCCAGTCTTGTCGGGTAGATTGCATTAGGTGATTCGACTTGTATGTGATGTGCTTTTGCACCGGTCTTCACGTGATCGTAGTACTAGAACATATTGATTACACCCAGTTCTGTTCGTGTCAGAAACCATATGTTCAAACTTGTGTGTTAGCTTAGATGGATGAGCACTTAGTTATATTGATTATCACATGATTATTATTGTGGCATATGATACATCATTTACTTGTCATATTTCTAGTTATATGGCTTATATATTGGATTTCATACTTACGTAGTATATTTTAGAAAACTATACTTGTTTTACGGCGAGGGGTTAGTATATTCAAAGATAAAGGTTTTCTTATAAGCATTGTTTTGTTGACTCACTCAACTTTGTTTTTCGCCCCACCAGGACCTAGATAGATGTACTCTCTGTGGCACTCGAGGAATCACGGCAGTTCTGACATTTCCTTATGTTTAGACGTACGAACTTATCACTATTATGTAATAAGTGTACTTTGGTTGCTTTGACTACTCTTTCGTAGTATCACAGTCTATTACGCTCTGAATAATTGTAGTGGGTTCAACCCACAAATTGCACACTCTTTCACTGTTGAGTTCTAATTTAATTTTATTCACTTTTTGCATCACTTACCCTTATGGTTACGTCATCTCATGGTGACGGCCAACATGCTTCGACCTTTCCAGGTCGGGGTGTGTCAAATATTTGAAGAAGCATTATTCAAAGTAATAGAAAATAACTTCTTCTCAATCCCCCACTCAGTTACTAACACACTTATTTTCTCACATAATGCAACACTAGTATGCGGAGGAGGCATGTGACAAAAACTTATCATTTTTTTATTCAATTTCCAATCCTTGTCTACAAAGTGAGCAGTAAGTGCAAGATACCCATCAGTGCACTGAGATGACCATAACTATGATGTCAAACAAATTTTACCTTCAACTGAGCCTAACAAATTATGCGGTGCTTGTTTTTCAGTTTTGAACATCCTCAACACACAAGCTTTGATAATATTTCAACATGGTAGCTTAATATCAGGAGATACATATGCAAACAAAGCCTTAATTCCCTCATGTTCAACAAAACTAAAAAGAAGATTATGCTTGATGATTGCCTCTACTAATAAGCCACATAATACCACTGGATCAAACTTTTGGGAACACAATTCAGATGCCGACGTTAACAATTCAACATTATTCTTTGCAGGGCATGTATTCAAATGTCTTTTCATATTACCTGTCCCATGATGATTATCATCTATCATTACTTTCTTACAATCTTTGCATTCAGCACGACTTTTACCATCTTTAAAAATAGTATCCAATTTTCTATTGTCTATACTTTTGCTTCCAAAATCTCGTTCTGGTCCCATTATAATCTCCACAGACTCCTCATCACTATGGTTTACTGAATCTGAATCTTTAGCATTCATTGCTTCTCAAACAAAATGAGTATAAATTAATTAATAGCTTTTTAAACAGGTAGAATTCTAGGAACACCCGAACTCAATCCAATTTATAGAAGCATGAACAAACAGTAACACAAACCAATAATGGATATTACTAAGCAATGAAGTGAGTAATTAAACATGCCTAGTATAGACATTATTTTAGTACAACTTATAATTCAAATAACAACACTGATATAAGACAATGGTAATTTAAAAGAAATTGGCTGAAGAGTTGAGTAAGGGAGATCCACCTATAACCCAACCTCCAGGAAAAGTTTAGTGTTCAACTTCATGATGCATAGATCCACCCATCACTCTCTAATATATATATAAACTAATAATTATATCAAAGAATTGTCACCAACGATGTAAATCAGATAGTCTACTTCGTAGAAATTTTGGAAATGAAACATTAAAAGCACCATTGTTACCTTAATCTACCTTCAGATATAAACTGGTAAATTTTATCCACACGTTGTTGCGAGAGCGAAAATATAACTATAGATTATGTTTTTCACATGTAAATATGCAAAGAGTGTTATAAATACTAAACAGAAAATGGATATATCAAAATTAATTTGAACGTATTATAAAAGTCCCTATGACAGTATCAAAGCAACTATAATCACAAAGAAGTTGAGAGATTACCTTCTGATTATCAAAACCATTACTGGATTTATGCAATATTATTACCACAGCTTTATACATAATAGGAACAACACTATAATCATCTGCCTACCAGAAATTAACTCTTCTACAACAGCAAGTTTAACATTATAATAAATTGAAAATATCAACTTTATGGTAAAGATATAAAACATGATCTAACTGCAAATGCCTGCCACAGAACAATTAATATGAATAAATGTTGACAGAAATTGATAGTAACTTAATATCCCCAAAAAAGTAATGAGAAAATATGAAAATCAACCCCAAGGTGATGCACAATCAGAGATTCAAAAAAGTCAGACAGAATGATAACAACAAATTTAAAAGATTAAAAAGAAGACAACCAACCAACTGAACAAAGAACACACAAACATAAAACATAAAATTAATAACAAATGGGGAAAATGAAGAACTTAAAAAGATGGAGAAAAGAGATGCAGAGATGTATAGACAAAATCGAACATGAAGTGGAATCTGGAGAATGGAGATGCAGAGATGCAGAGCTGTAGAGACGACCAGAGATGACAAGGATGATTTCGTCCACTGCACGAGGGAGGAAAAAGGAGAGACTGCGAGAGCCTACTGGAAGAACTGAACATACGGCGGGAGAGAATGGCTAGGAAAAACAGACGGCGGGATCGGGAGAAAGAGTTACGGGAGTGGGGAGAGAGAAAGGGATTAGGGCTTTTGTTTTGATCAAATGGTAAAATTGGAAAATAATGGAATAGAAGGGTTTTTTTTTGTCCAAAAAAGTTCTAATAATATAAGTGAAATAGAATCCAAGGTACATATTTAGTCTCGTTTATCTTACGGTTGTTATTTAAGTAAAGTCTTTAATAGTTTTTTAATTAATGTAGAAGTGTAAAAAATATAGAAAAAAAATATATAAACGCTTGTAATGACAAGCTTTACAACTTTCGTGAAGAGCTTAACTTTGAAATTCGCCACTATAATCATATAAATCATATATCAAAATTTAATTGTTGATTGTTGTTTACATTTACGCTTCATTTTTCTCATCAAATTTTGTTTTTTTTTTTCGGATTTTCTTCTTTGAAAACATGATCTATTAGAGAATGCAGGAAGATGAATGGTTTGGATCGTTGATATTACGTTCAGAGTTTTACGGTTAGTGAAAATATTGCTTGATGTTTAAAAAGTTTCTACAAACTATATGACATCGACTCATATTTCAGTTAACCGTAAATATCGACACGTGATATCAAAGATTTGAACTGTTCATATTCTTACATCCGCCAGATGATCATGTTTTCAAAAAAGAAAATTTTAAAAATAAAATTCAGTAAGAAGAATAAAGCGTAAATGACAATCGACCGTTAAATATAAATTTAAGGCTTATGGATTATAGTGTTGGATTTCGAAGCCGACTATATTTTTGTTTACATTTTTTACACTTCTACAATAGTTATTATTAATTTTTCCGTCAAATAAAAAACATTATTCATGAGGGTTTGGAGGATTTTAAAAATCTAAACGATAATGTAAGTGTAACCATTATCTACTCGTGGAGGAATAATGATGAATCACGAGTGTTTATATATTCTTTCACATTTTTCATACTTGTATGTATGTCTGCTTAATTCTTGCCTATACAAATACTATACTAGTTTATTTTAATTTTGGACAACATGTTAAGTAAAAATTATCCTAGTAATGATAATAAGGAACTCTCATAATAAAAATAAATAATGACAAAAACTTTTTTTTTAACTCATATAGAATAATAATACAAAACTATATTTAATATATAATATATTGTATATATTAATATGGCTATTGTATTTTAAAATAAATCTTTTAGTAATTAAACTTTAAAATTATCAAAATATTTTTTTTAACGGGTCGAAACGGGTTACCCACCTGTTACCTGCGTGTATACCCGTTAAGAACCTGTTATTAACGGGTCACTCGATAATGACCCGATTCGTTATCGTGTTGACTCGAAACCTGTTATTTTCGTGTCGTGTCAGAAACTGCCGGGTCTAGGGCTAAGCCTCACAATAGGCTAGCAATAATGTGGTTCAACTTGTCATTTGGTGAGAATCGAACCTAAAACCTTTCACTTACAAGTAAATAGGAATATACTAAACAGTAGTACTAAGTGGTCGGTCCTTATTCGATTCTTTTGACGCTTAAATTAATCATTTCTAACATAAGCTATTTTGTACTCAGTTTCTGATTGGCTTCATGCCACCACATTTTTTTAGAATTAGCCAATTTTATGATGGATGCTATTACTAATCTTGGCCACTCATCGACGAGGCTTTCTTCTCTCAAGTTGAGAGCTTTTCTCACCCTATGTGAGTGTTTCCAATCTAGTCTTTTAGTTTAGTCGTTGGCCTTAGCTCCGGCCAAGGTCGGTGACAGCCTATTTTCTTATGCTTTTTCTTTTGCTTTTCGTAGTTTTCGCTTCTGTTTCCTAGCCCTTGTTCTTCCATTTTAACCATTCCTTTCTCTGATCAAAAAATTTATTTTTCCGATCTCCCGTATCTTCTTCCCCCCACTGCCTTTCCCTCTCCATGCGTTCACTCTTTTCTTCTTCTTTCTCTCCCACTTGGGTTCAGCCTATCTCGATTTCACTTTTGAACCGATATGCTTCCACATTGTTCTGCCATTTTCAACGGTTTTATCGGAAGATGTAGAGCTTCTGCTTGGGTGTTCACACTACCACCTTCCACTTGTGTGTCGGTCTCGGCACTGTTGACAATGGATCCACAGACTTCCTCCTAGGTTTTCTACCATTGGTGGTGGCAGATTGATTCTTTGTGGAGCTTGATTGAGTATGGCGGCTTCTCTTTTTGTTGGGGCTTGGTTGGTGTTGGAAAATAATAGATTTAGGATTTGGGCTTAGCCTGTTAGAAATAGGTTTTTGTTAGAGATTAGGGTTAGTTTATTATAAATAGAGTGCTTTGTTATTCATTAGAGAATAAGTTAGTCATAATGTAGCTTCTTAGGGTTTTGTAGTCATTTCGGCATTCTTGTCTATTAATAATATTCTTGTTATTTTGTAGTCTTGTTTGTTTTGCACTCTGATATTCAACTTGGTATCAGAGCATGTTTGATCCTTCGGGATTTAATTTTCCCTTGATTCGTATCAGTTTGTTTGTCTGTCTTGTTCATTATTTAGATTGTTGTTGGTTTAGTTTGAAAAAAAAAATATATAAAAAATGTCATCGTCCTGAGTCGCAACCAAGCCAAAACCTAAAGTATGTAACTGAAGCCACCGCTCTCACCAGATCCTGCCCAAAAATCGTTCAGCTTGCACTTACTCCTACATTACACCAGTTCGGACGACCGCACAGCCGCTATACCACATACGTTATTGAACGCACGGTCAGATGGTCGCCTGATCAGAACCTCGTCTGTAACCGACTTGCTTGTCGCCTGCATCCATCGCCGTCCACCACCACCCGTTGCCAGACCAGCCTGAACAATCCGCACGTGACCTATCTTTGTCAAGTCGTACCAGACCCTTTTGCACCACTGTATCCACTATATGCACACCTCCGTTGAATCCACTGCACTCACAATTGTATTGTTTGTTTTGGAGAAAACCACTGCCCAGAAAGAAAGGTTGAAGGGAAGGAGAAAAGAAAACCGACGAAAAGATAAAAAAAAAAAAGAAAAAAGAGGAAAAAAAAATAATTTTGGCTGTTTGTTTTAGGCCTACACGGGCAAAGGGAAAAACATGGTTAAGTTTGTTTTTGGGCCACACGAGTTGTTGGCTTGTTTGAGATTGTTTTGTGACCGTCACTCGAGTGCTTGGATTAGTGACTGCCTCGAGTGATTATTGTCGAAGTTTCTGTCTTCTTATTTGTTGTCGTTGGGTTATAGGAATCTCGTCGTTAAGTGACGGGCTCCATACTTCCAACATATGTTTGCCAAAATTTGTAACTGTTAGCATTAGTGCATGTCTACTTGTAGCGGATCTTGCCTTGTTCGCTTGTAGCGAATCTTGTTTGCATACCTACCTGTCCGCTTGTAACATAGCTTGTCTGTCCGTTTGTCGGAACCTGTCTGTCTGTCCGCATTATGGAGCTTGCCTGTATGTCTGTTCGCATTGTGAAGCCTGCTTGTCTGTCTGTCCCCATTGCGGAGCCTACTTGTTTATTTGTCCGAGTTGCGGATCCTGCTTGTCTATTTGCTCGTGTTGCAGAGTCTGCCTGTCTGTCCGACTAACGAAACCTGCATCCACATCTACTTTTTGGCAAACTCATGTTGTTTACCACTATGAGTTTGACGGAAGGTGTTGGAAAATAATAGATTTAACATTTGGGCTCAGCCCGTTAGAATTAGGTTTTGTTAGAGATTAGGGTTAGTTTATTATAAATAGAGTGCTTTGTTATTCATTAGAGAATAAGTTAGTCACAATGTAGCATCTTAGGGTTTTGTAGCCATTCCGGCATTCTTGTCTATTAATAATATTCTTATTATTTTGTAGTCTTGTTTGTTCTGCACTCTGATATTCAATTGGTTTCACCTCCGATGTTGGTTGGGAAGCTGGCTTGTGGTCACCATGGCGTACTTTGGCCGCGACGGGGGTACCAGGAGGCTAGGGTTTAGTTTATGTAGTTTATGTGCTTTTCCTTTTTGGCCTTGACCCTCGGGTTGGGTTGTTTGGTTGTTATCATGGAGGCCCATCTTTTGTTTGTTTTTGTTGTGCTTATAGGCCTTTGTTTATGTTTGTAAGAATTGGTAATGAATTTTACCTTTTATAAATAAAATAAAAAAAAAATCTTGGCCACTCAATTCACGAAGTTGAATTTTTAGGACCGTCTGCATACAATTTTTTTTTTATGTATTTGTTATTTATTGGGTAGGTATGTTGTTGTGATATTTGGAATGGAACTCTCATCCTTATCAACAAAAAAGAGGGTGCTAGATTATTTACTAGAAAACTTCATTTTAATCCCTAAATAAGATTGCTTTTTCAATAATATTGTATGTAAGATTAAAAACTAAAAATAGTCCTCCATGTCAGATTATAGTATTCCATGTCACATTTAATCATTTTTAAATAAATTTATTGCATTTTTAGTTTCCCTATTTACCCTTATAACTCTCTTAGAACCAATTAGAGAAACAAATATATAATTAATTTTTCAAGAATGCTTAATTAACTAGATCCATAATTAACATGTTTGTTATAACATAAATCTCCATGTGTTATTCCAATCAAAGAACCCAAAAAACTCAGAAACCATGATCAAACAAAAAAAGCCATAAAACTTACAAACCAAAAATCTCGTTGTATTCGGAAGAAAGAAGAAAAAAGGGGCTTTTAGATGCCAAATTGACGGTGAATCCAGAGATAAATGAAAAAAAAAAATACAAATTGAGAAAATAGAATGTGAAATCACAACTTAATTGACCATACCAAATTAATCGGACATACACTATATAGTACCTAATCGACCATACCGAATGGATAAGACCTAATTGATAGTACCTAAATGATTAAGGTGCATTCATATAGGTACCATGATTTAGGTGCATTCATTTCGGTACCATGGTTTAGGTGCATTCATATAGGTACCATGGTTTAGGTGCATTCGACTTGGTACTATGATTTATGTGCATTCGACTAGGTTATATGATTTAAGCACATTAGGACATGGTTTAAGTGCATTCGATTATGTAAAATATATGATTTGACTATTTATATTTCCTCTATGCTTTGAATGGTGATAATGAATAATTTGAATTAGGTATTTGTTAATTCTTGTAACGTATCACTAATATTTTTTTGAATTATGTTTATCATTTTAGAAAGTCAGACAATAATCAATGCCAAAAAATATGAAGCAAATTAAAATCAAATATTTAATAGGGGCATTATAGGAACCAAAAAAACGCATTAAATATTTAAAAACAAGAAAATATAAATTTTAATATTTATGCTGACATGGAAATTTAGTCAAAGGACTATAATGAATATATAATCTAACATAAGGTTTTAATTGAATTTCAATCTTTATCAAGGATTAAAATGGAGAACCCCCCTAGATTTACCTTGTTAATGATAATTACCAAAGTTTGCCCTATTAACATTCTTTCAATGGATGAATGAGCCACGAAAAAATTTGTGTCCTAATGCATGAATGTTCATGCATGCATGGAAATTTATAGAAAAGCCTTCCATATAAAACCAAGGGTGGATAATATCAAATACTCACCCAACAAACTCACGTTTTACAATTTTTTCTTAATTTAAATCACAATTTGCTAATATGATTCCCTCCACCAAATTTCACATTGTAAATTTGTTGGCAGTCATAAATTTCACATCCAATGTGTGTGTGTGTGTGTGTATATATACACATATCAATGGTCTATACTCATATTTTGTAAATCTCGCAACCTAAGAGCATTAACTTTCTGTTGTGGACTAAATCTGAGAAAATTAATGAGGAGGGTCCTTACAAGTAGTATAAATACCAGTAAGTGGAGTTGGGGTTAAGCAAGCAAGTAAACCGTAGGGCTCCTCCTTAAGCAATCCCTAAGGCATTTCCTTGTGCCCTAGCTAGCAACCATGTCTCGAAAGAAGGTGAAGCTTGCCTACATCCAAAACGACACGACTCGAAAACTAACATTCAAAAAAAGAAAGAAGGGTTTCATGAAGAAGATGAGTGAAATCACTGCCCTTTGTGATGTTGAGGCATGTGCTGTTGTTTACGGACAGAACGATACTCAGCCCGAGGTTTGGCCATCCCCTTCGGGAGTACAAGGCACTTACGCGAAGTTCAGGGCCATGCCGTCAATGGAGCAGACCAAAAATCAACTGAACATGGTGACTTTTCTGAGGCAGCGGATCGAGAAGGCAAAGGAACAGCTGAGGAAACAGAAGAAGGAGAACCGGGAGAAAGAAATGTCAATCCTGATGAACCAGTGTCTGACTGGGAGGTCCCTTCAAGATCTGAACATGGGGGATCTGAAAGACCTAGGGTGGGTGGTTGACCACAAAGTGGAAGAGATCAATAAAAAGGTGAAGAAAGTGAATGACGAGCTGGCTAGGAACGGGAGCAGTTAAGTCCAAGTAGTACCAACATCGCCACCGCCCCCATCGATCAGTGGCGAAACGATGAACTTGCAACAAGCTCAATCTCAGGTTGTACCGATGGAGATGACGACCCCAGAAGACCAGCAGCCGCAACAGCAGCTGGCGGGGCTTGGAGCAAACACAGGGGACGACTTTCTGTCCTTTGAGAACCAGGACCACCATGCTATGTGGCCTAATACTCCATTTTTCCCTTGAACGTCGGCGACGTACTGTTTAGTTTTCTTATGATATGAACCACATGAGTTTCTCACCAGTGTTTGAATAATTATGTGATTTCTTTTAAGCAGATTTCTTTTGAGACCAACCATAGGAGAGCTTTTTGTTTGTTTTTTTAAGTAAACCAGAAAGAGGTTGTTGTTTTAATTTTAGTAATTTTATATTTCTTGGATGTAACTTTAATTTATTCGCTACTAATAAAATACTTAGTTCATCCCTTGGTTTTTCTTTTTCAATTTAACATACTTTGCATAAAGAACTACTTGATTGGAGTGTCGGTGTAGACGTCCTACTTGATTGGAATGTATCCTTCAGAAGAAATCAAATAGTTTTAGTTATTGTGCGAAGAAGTACATTTTATTCAACTTAAAAAAAGATCTATGATCGATACTTGTATTGTACGTAAAAAAATTATTGATTACTAATTCACGTATTATTATAAAAAAATTTCCTCCTAGCATTAATATCAATATATGTAATAAAAAAGATCTTGGGTTAAATTAAACAAAAACTCAACTAATGCTCTTACTTAAGTAAATGTCAAGAGAACACAAATTTATTAGATGAGGATAACATGGAAAATTTGAGACACTAGATCAAGCAAAAGTGGAGATTCTCGTGTTCCCGATTGGAGGAAAGTTAAGCCTTTTTATCTTATTTAGAATAGAATAGGACGACATAAAATGCAGGATAAATGGGCAGCTTCATAATGAGACAAATACAGTCTTGCGAACAACATCTATGCTTCTCTCAATCTTAAAGTTCTAAGGTCATCTCTATCCGACGGGTCCAGAAGGCCAGATGGTCGAAAATAGTCCGAAAATAGTCTCCAACCAAAGGTTAGGCCAAAGGGCTCGTGGGCCCCACGGGACAAAAAAGGCCAACCGACTGGCCCAACTCAGCCAGGCCCGGGCAGGGCCACAAATTTGAATGCAACGGCTAGCTGACGTCAGCGTGACGTTATATTTGAAATATTTTATTTTCCAATTTTAAAAAAAAAATATATATAAAATTATATTTTTTTTCCTATAACTTCCTAAACCATTAAACAACATTAAATAACATTAAGTAACATGAAACAACATGAAACAATGTTAACTTCCTAAACCATTAAACAACATTAAATAACATTAAGTAACATGAAACAACATGAAACAATGTTAAACAACATTAAATAACATTAAACAACTTAAAAAAAAAACATTTAACAACATGAAACTTAAAAATATTTAACAACATAAAACTTAAACGCCTACTCCATCCTTCTTTTGTCCCGAAGGTGTGCAACAAGATTCGATTGTAGGTACTTGTTTGTGGCACGAGAACGTATAAATTTAAGTTGTTGTAGTTTTTAAATTTAAGTTGTTGTTTTTAAATTTAAGTTGTAGTTTTTAAATTTAAATAATAAATTATGTTTGGCCCTATGGCCCTTTGGCCCTTGGTTGGAGATGGTAAGGCCATCTCCAACCGAGGGCTAGCTAGAGGGCTCGTTTGAACTCTTTGGCCCTCCAAGATATTAATATTTTAATGAACAGTACATGACCATATTTGCCTCTGTTTCCAACCGAGGGCCAAAGGGCCATAGGGCTCATTTTAGCTCTGTCACAAAAAATCATCTCCAACCGAGGGCCAAAGTGACACACCACGACCGAAGTCGAGACGTGTTGGGCATCACGTGAGCGTGACATACCCTTGTGCACAAATCGGAAACGATAAAGAATAAGGAAAAACGAACAATTTAAAACCAAGCAACTAGCAATTCCAGTTAAGAAAGGATGCTAGTGAGGGTCTAAGTGTATAAATACACTTTCAGAGCAATATGAAGATCTAGTTGCAGTCAAATAGGACAATTACTAAGATACAACACCCTAAGGTGAATCCTACTTTTTGGATTCTGTCAGAACACCGTTAGATTCCTCGTGGCCACCAAACTCTGCTACCTAAAACCTGGAGGGGCGAAAAATAAAGTTGAGCGGGTTAGTAAAACACATTTACACAAAAACCTTATTTTCCTTTGAATATACTAACCTCTCACCGTAAAACAAGTATATAGATACTTTCCCAAAAAATAGAATACATAAATATGTATATATTTCAAATCATGCTAAAAAATCAAGATTCATATTTGTATGTATGCCATGCCTATATATAACAGAATAAGCAATTCAGGTAAGAATAGTTTCATAGAAATACAATATGTTAGCCGGAACCCCTGTGGTAGTTTGTACGGTTGAATTCATAACTCAAAAGTCAATCTAACCGGAGTCACTACAATGACTTATACGGCAATATACTGCACAAGAGTTGGAACCAAATGCAAAGGTCTATACGACGATAATGGGTGTAATATAATTATGCTCAATACTACTCTCACATAATAGCCGGGTGATAAATCGCTAGTCACCTACGAGTCGGAACCATAAATAAGGTCTGTATGACAAGAATGTGCACCTAAATTGGATCCAATGTGAGCATATGGTGTGGGAGGTGACATAATAAACAGGCCTGTGTCATATCTCTGGCTAAATCACAATCACCCTAAGTGCAGCTTTATGAGCTCAACAATATTCAATCACATATCACATCATCGACAATTCACATAACCAAACATAACTTACCTGAGCCTCCATAACACCATGCAACAATATGCATAATTATGATAATGCATATACTAAAATAAAATATAGGCATAGCATGGCATTTCAATCACATTTCCTTAAATACGTTTTATGGGAAAAACGTCAAGTCTATATATATATATATATATATACTGAAAATAACTGCCCACTCACTGATATGAAGTCGGGTCGTAACCTCCATGCCTAGCCTAGCTACGCTTATCCTCTGGATAGGTCTCGCATATAGGAAAAGCAACTATATAAACGTTACTTTAATGTACATATACCAAACTATGTAATAACTTCTCATACATAGCTCAAATTGGGTATATGAATATACCACAGTGACCTACACAACGTCACGATCACCCAGGAATTTTTAAAATAATTTTTTTACCCTGCATGCACCGGCGAGTGCACGGCAATACGCGCGGCCACATGCAGGGAATCCTGACAGATTCTCTAACCCTGTTAGGAATATTCCATTAAAAGCTAACGGATTCTATTAAGTTGACCTGACGGCATCAGAATATTCCGTTAACTCTGACGGAATATTCGCTCGTCTTCTCCGATTGCTCATCGGACTTCTCGCCGTGGCCGAAAAACTGGAAAATAAAAAAACCTTCATATCTTAGCCAATTTAACACCATTTTCCATGAAATTTTCACCAAAATGAAGCCCTAATCATGAAGAACACAACCTTACCAATTTGAAGCTCCAAAAGTCATGGGATCTCGCCGGAGAAATTCCACAAAATCCGGCCAAGCTTGAAACTCACGATCCCGACGTCCAAAACACATCAACGGACTACTCCGAGCTTTTTGGAGAAGTCTAGAAGCTCCCTATGATCTCCAAAATCATTGAAACCTTCGTTTTTACGTGTGCATGAACAATGCACATTTTTTAGTTCTCGGGGAAAATGGAGGTTCTAATCCTAGAGAATAGTAGCATTCAATAAGGTCACAAGGAACAAGATGGTGACCTTGAATCCCTCGATCTGTGAAGATTTGGCTTGGTTTAGGTGTGGTCCGTACGGAGAAGGAAGAGATAGAGAGTCTGAAAGAGAGGGCACGTGAGTGAGAGAGAGAGAAAGTGGTACTTTTGTGTGTGTGGTTTACAAACAACCAACCAATCACCATTAATTTCCTTTAGTTCCAATTGGTCCCAAAAACTTAGGAATTTAACATATAGTCCACTTCTAATAGCATGTCACACACAACACATCTCAACGCCTAAGGGCATTTTAGTCTTTTCACACCGTCGATAATTAAATAATATACTTCTTCGAGACGGGCTGTGACACAAAGGGCCAAACATAATTTATTATTTAAATTTAAAAACTACAACTTATATTTAAGAACTACAACTTAAATTTAAAAACGACAAATTAAATTTAAAACTACAAATTAAATTTAAAACTACAACTTAAATTAAAAAACGACAAACTAAATTGAAAACTACAACTTAAATTTAAAAACGACAAATTAAATTTAAAACTACAAATTAAATTTAAAAACAACATTAACTTAAATTTAAAAACTACAACAACTTAAATTTAATATTCATAATCGACATCATCTTCATCATCCACCATTGTAGGAGTATAGTTAGAGGTAAACAACTGCCGCCGAGTCATAATTTCTTTTCTTTTTCCTATCAAAATAGGCTTTACTCATTGGAGTGTAATTCGAAGTGTTCGTTTCCATATTCTTATCATCCATCTCTTCTTGTATTTGTTTGGCCCATACTTCATGCCTACACTTCTTTTCTTTCGCCTCAAGGGCATTTTGCTTCGCCAGTAATAACAATGAGGCGGCCACTTCATGTTGAGCGACGTAATAATCATTTGCCTTGCGTTTTTCCTTCAACATTCGTGCCTTGTTTCGTCCCATAGCCCTAGGTATGGAACCTTCACCCGAAGACGGATTTTCTACCCTTGTTTGTTGAATGGCAGGACTTTCATCTTCATCCATATCTGCAGCTGAGGATGCAGTTCTGAACACCGACGTATGAGCTCTATGTGGTGGATTTTCAAATAACACCCACCCTTTACAAATTTTCTAACAACTGTGAAACTGAAAGGGTTTCGAGCTGCTCTCCATATACAATTCCTGACACACCCCGACCGAGATCAAGGCATGCTGGCCGTCACGTGAGAATGACGTAGCCATGTGCACAGTGCGGAAATAATAAAGATAAGAGTCATACAAATAAATAAAAACCAAAAGCTACTAAAGTGCACTAATAGACAGTAAGTGCTAGGAATGAAATACAAGTGTAATTACTCCTAATCAGAGCATAGAAAGTCTAGGTGCAGTCCATTAGGACAAGTACTAATTATACAGTACCATAAGATGTCCTACAATTATTTTAATATGTCAGAACTGCCGGAATCCTCTTACGCCACCACAGTAGTTACTAAAACCTGGAGGGACGCAAAACAGAAAGTGTGAGTGGGCAAAAACAAATGTTTTACAAAACCATTTCAGTTTTCAAAGTTCTAACCCCCTTACCATAAAACATGTATAATTTTCTCAGAAATAGAATATAAACATATGCATACATATATATGTTAATATATCAATTCAAATCATGCTTCACATATTCATAATCATAAGTATGCCATGCCAAGATAAAACATAGTAAGTAATTCAGGTGAGAATAAATTCATGAAAATATAACATATTAGCCGGAACCCCTATGGAAGTCTGTACGGCTGAATTCATAGCTCAATAGTCAAATCTAGCTGGAGTCACTACAATGACCTATACGGCACTCTACTGCACATGAGTCGGAACCAAATGAAAAAGTCTGTATGACAATACTGGGTGTAATATAATTATGCTCAATATTACTCTCTCATAATAGCTGGGCAATAAATCGCTAGTCACCTACGAGTCGGAACCATAGTAAAGGTCTGTACGACAGGACTATGCACCTAAATTGGATCCAATATGAGCATATGGTGCGGGAGGTGACATTGTAATAACAGGCCTGTGCCATATCTTTGGCTAAATCACAATCACCCTAGGTGCAGTTTTATGAGCTCAATGTTATTCAATCACATGCCATTAATCATTAATTCTCATCACAAAACATAACTCACCTGGTACTTACCTGAGCATCCACAACACCACAATTATATATAAGCATCATATACTAATTCATATACGAAATATAAATTTAGATGCATGGCATTCAAGGCATACTTTCATTTAAACGCATTTTCTGGAAAAATATCAAGTATATAAATATATACTGAAAAACAAAAGCCCACTCACCGATATGTTGAAGGGTTGTAGCCCCGGAGTCGTCCTTGATTGCACTCGTCCTCGGGATAAGTCTCACCTATATGCGAATTAACTGAATAAACGTTAATTTAAAGCACCTAACCAAAACTAACAAATAACTTCTCATACAATGCTCAAATAGGGTGTTTGAATATACCAACGTGATCTACACAACTCGACGAACATCTCCATATTTTTAGAATAATTTTTCGACCACCCACGCGCTGCCACGCCCAGGCTAAGGCACGGCCAGATGCGTCACCCACGCACAGGCACGTGCCAGGCACACTGACAGTAACAGTGATGCCGTTAGGAATATTCGATCAAAATTAACAAAAACCGTTAAAACTAACCAATGCCGTTAGGAATATTTCGTCAAAGTTGACGGAATATTCCGTCACCCCTAACCTCAAGACTCCGGCGACCGTCGTCGGCATCGGAAATTGGGAAAATCTTTAAATCTTGATATCTCACTTGATTTTCAACCAAATTTCCCGAATTATATATCAAAATGAAGCTTAGGACTTGTAGAACAAACCCATACCAGTTTTTAGGGCCTAAATCTCACGGGATCTGGTCGGAGAATTTAAAGAAAAACTGACCAAGCTTGAAACTGACGATCCCGACATCCAAATCGCTTGGTTTTTGTTCTCCGAGCTTTGTAGGGATGTTTTAAAGCTTCATACAAGCTTCAAATCACCTGAAACCTTCACATTTAAGTGTGCATGAATAGTGTGCCAAATCGGAGGTTAGAGTTTTCGGGGTTTTTGAGGTTTTCAAGTCCTAAAAATGGCATATATGAACTCAGGGACTTGCAAGGAGTTCAAATCTTACCTTTTTGACATCGATCCGTGCTTGAAATGGAAGCTTGGAGTTTGTCTGTACGTTTGTACGGGTTTTCTGCAAAAATCCAAGAGGAAGGAGAGAGAGGAAAGGCACAGGAGAGAGAGGGAGAGTTTTGGGTGTGTGTGTGTTCCACGTGGGTCACCAACTAACCAAAGAAAACACATCTAAGTCCCAAAGCACATTACACACTCTACAATCTCCACGTCCAAGGATAAAATCATCATTTTACATTGTTGATAGTAATAATTCGGGACGGGCTGTGACAATTCCCCCACTTGGCGTACCTAAAAAAATTAAGGGAAAATAAATTATGAAATTAAATGTAATATTATTAAATATTTAAAATAAATTGTGAAAACACTTACTTCACCACTTTCATGTCTACTTGCAGTTGCTAACAATGCTTGATGCCATTTGTTCAAACTTGGCTGAAGATGTTTCTTCCATCTTGAAGAACAACATTCGTGGTTTCGGATATTCAGTGGAGTGGTGCCTTTATAGAACTCTAAGTATTTTTTGGACACACGAGTCCTAACACCGTCATTTGTTTGACAATTCCCCCTCACACTATCTTCCGACACTCATCTATAAGCCTTGCAAAGAGCTTCATCTTCTTTTCGGCTCCAAGCCCTACCTTTCATTGTAGACGAGGCCATTTGAAAATTATTGAAAAATTGAAGGATATATTTTTGAAAGAGGAAAGAAAATATGACAATTGAAATGGTGAAAATTTTGTGAGGAATGGTGAATAAACGATTTAGGTATTTACAGGAAAAAAATTAGAATTTTTTAGAATTAAAAAAAATAAAATTGGCCCAAAAAAATAAAAAAAAAATTTAATCCAACGGTAACAAATGGCTAGCTGACGTTAGCTAGCCGTTGGATTCAAATTTTCTTTAAGCAATCCTGTTGGTTATAACCGACAAGATTGCTATGAATTTCTGGCCAGCCCGGGCTGGCTGGTTGGCTGCTTGTGGCCAACCCTTTGGCCATTTGGCCCTTTCAGATTCTGTGGGGCCCACAAGCCTTCTGGCTTAGCTCTCGGTTGGAGATGGTTTTCGGGCTATTGTCGGCCCTCTGGCCCTATGGACTCTTCGATTGGAGATGGCTTAAGAATCGAAGGGTTCAGAGGGCCGAAAATAGCCCGAAAATCGTCTCCAACCGAGGGCTAGGCTAAATGGCTCATGGGCCCCACTGGACAAAAAAAGGCAAAAGGGCCAACCGGCTGGCCCAATCTAGCTAGCCCCGGGTCGGGCTAGATTTTTCATTATTAATACATTTTTTGTCGGATATATTCGACGGTATTGTCCTCTTTAGTGTTGGATATATCGGACAATATTGTCCTTTTTTTTCTATAAATACCTAAGCCATTCCGACACCATTTTTCACATAATTTTCACCCTTTTTAAATTTAAGTTAGTGTAGTTTTTAAATTTAAATAATAAATTATGTTTGGCCCTATAGCCCTTTAGCCCTTAGTTGGAGACGATTTTTTATCACAGGGCTAAAACGAGGCCTATGACCATTTGGCCTTGAGTTGGAGATAGAGGCAAATGACCCTGTATTGTTCATTAAAATATTAATATCTTGGAGGACCATAAGGCTAAAACGAGCCCTCTGGCCCTCGTTCGGTTGGAGATGGCCTAAGAAATATGGCCTTGCATTGTTCATTAAAATATTAATTTCTTGGAGGGCCAGAGGGCTAAAACGAGCCATCTGGTCCTCCTTCGGTTGAAAATGGCCTAAGCTTCTGAGTAGGGGTGGGCATAAAAACCACCAAACCGGAAAACCGAATCGAATCATGATAAAAAAAACAGTAAAAAACTGCGTTGACCAAAAAAGTCAAAACCGAAACAAAAACCGAACTGAACCGAACCGAACCGTTTCAAACGGCTCCAGCTCCGGTTTGGAAATATTAAGAACCGGACCGAACCACTTTTAATATAAATTATTGTTTTATTATTATTTTTATATAAATAAGACATTTTTCCTAGAAGACCATGTGCATAAACCCAATATTTTTGTTCACTTCTCTCCCCCTCCTTTGTTGTTTTATCACTTTTCTCCCCCTACATTATTTTTCTCCATTCTTTTCCAGTATATTATGCATTATGTACATTTTAGTTTTAGTTTAAGATCTACAGTTTGGTCTTGATATAAGCCTTTCTATCTTTTGATTTATATGCACACCACAAATCTTGTAGATCTAGTAGTGGAAACTCAAATTTACTTGAATTTGTGGTTGAAATATGTGTTTGGTATTAGAAGCAAAAAATTAGAAAAAATATATATAATTTTGGTTAGAACCGTAAACCGGCATGAACTGAACTGAACTGTACGGTTTTAGTAATAAATTTAAGGGGAACCGCACTGAACCAAAATGTTGAAATTTTTCGATTCCGATTCCATTTTGAGGGTGGAACCGGGCCGAACCAGACCATGCCCACCTTTACTTCCAAGCAGTTGAATGCGTTATGAAAGGCTTAAATGTAAAAGCCCTAATATTTTGGACCAAAACAAAATAATGAATGATATTTTGAACAATAATAAAATAATGAAATTGTTGTAAACCTATTTGATTGAACGATCTAGGGTTTAGAGAGAGAGAGATGGGGCCAACTATGGTTAGAGAGAAGAGAGAATGATTTAATTATGAGGTGTGTTTGATTCACCCCATTGTGCCTTTATTTATAGTAGTAGGAGAGGTAAAAACCTTTCCATTTAGGATTACAACATTTAATAGGTAATCCACTCCTAATAGAAATATATGATACATTCCCATATCTACTACAATCACATTCCTATTCTAAATATGTCTGCAACACTCCCTCCTTGAGTGTGTAAATACTCAACAAATCATCACATCAGATCTTCAATAAATAAGGTGGAATAGTTGATGAAGCCATCGGCACAACGGGTGATTGCGAGTCTCAAATTTAAGTGAAGTATGCATTTGTAGTAAAACTCACAAAAACCTCGCTATGGTAAAACCTAAGGCATACGAAAAAACCCCATAGACTAAGGAGAAAAGTGAGAAGTATGCATAATGTCTAAAACAAACGTCAAACAGGATGAAAGTAGTGAATCCAACGGAGTATGATCATCCCAGGATGGGTGCCTCATTAAAACCTCGTTAGGTAGCAAAAACTCAGTGGGAAAAATGCTCCTAATCATAGGAAAAAGAGTACATTAAGATCATGTGAGTATGCTTCTAGATACTCCTCCTGAGTTAGACATAACTTCTAAATAAGAGAACTATAAGTGATTCAACTAAGATAATTTACACATACCGATTCCTTGGACGAGCTTCTGAAATGTAGACTTGGGCAATGACTTGGTGAAGAGATCGGCCAGGTTGTCATGGGAACAGATTTGCTTGACTTCAATGTTCTGATGCTGCTGCTGCTAGTGTAAGTAAAAGAACTTCGGCGCTATGTGCTTGGTGTTATCTCCCTTGATGTATCCATTCTTCAACTGTGCGATACATGCCGCATTGTCTTCAAAGATCATCGTAGGAAGGTCAACGACCGATGTAAGACCACTAGTGCTTCGAATATGTCCCATAACTTCTCTCAACTAGAAGCATTCACGCGATGCTTCATGCAGTGTGAGAATCTCAGCATGGTTAAACGAAGTAACAACTAGCGTTTTCTTGGTAGACCTCCAAGATATATCGGTGTCTCCAACGGTAAAGACATAATCCGTTTGAGAACATGCTCTATGTGGGTCAGACAGATATCCAGCATCTGCGTAACCAAGAAGGCGAGAATCAATCCGAGGACCATAGGGGGCGGTAAAATTCGGAGATTCGTGGGTATAGAACAAGCCCAAATCTGTTATACCTTTAAGGTAGCAGAAAATGTCTTCAACACCATTCCAATGCCTGGGTGTGCGCGCATTGCTGTATCTTTCCAAAAGATTCACAGCGAAAGAGATGTCAGGTTTAGTGTACTGAGCCAAGTACAATAAAGCCCCAATTGCACTTAGGTAAGGAACTTCGGGTTCCAAAATTTCTTCCTCATCCTCTTTTGGACGGAAGGGATTTCATTTAGCATTTAGAGTCTGAACGACCATGGGTGTACTCTAAGGTTTTGCTTTATCCTCATTAAAACAACGCAACACTTTTTGGGTGTAGTTCGATTGATGTAATAGTATTCCATCAAAACAATGCTCGATCTCCAAGCCAAGATAGTATCGAGTTTTTCCAAGATCCTTTATCTCAAATTTCGATTTCAAGTGTGTAGCAATCCCAATGAGGTTCATGTCATCGACATAAACTGTAACGATTGCAAATCCAAAATGTGACTTTTTTATGAACACGCATGTGCATAATTCGTTGTTCACATAACCCTGACTTGTTAAATATTCACTCAGACGGTTATACTACATCCGCCCGAATTATTTCAATACGTAGAGTGACTTCCTTAACCTAATTAAGAGAGTGTTCTGTGGTCTAGAACTATTTGAACCAGTCAATGGAAGTCTTTCTAGAACTTTCATGTAAATTTCCATATCTAGATCCCCATAGAGATACTCAATTACCACTTTCATAAGCTGCATATTCAGTTTTTCGAAAACTATCAAACTGATTAGGTAGCGGAACGTTATAACGTCCATTACGGTGGAATACGTCTCCTCATAATCAATCCCAGGGAGCTGAGAGAAGCCTTGCGCTACGAGGCGTGCTTTGTATCGCACTATTTCATTCTTCTCATTATGCTTCCTGACGAAAACCCACTTGTAGCCAACAGGCTTCATGCGTGGTGGTGTAGGAACGATAGGTCCAAATACTTTACATTTCACGAGCGAATCGAGTTTGACCTAGATTGCTTGTTTCCAGTTTGACCAATCGGTTATACGTCTTCATTCATCGACAGAACGTGGTTCAATGTCATCGCTAAGCATGATGTCAGTAGTTACTGAGTACGCGAATGCATCGTCGACGATCATCTTATTCCTATTCCGAACCTTATCCAATACTATGTAGTCAATTGAAATCTTACGATTCTCCGGAGGCCAGCATGTTTCATTTGAAGCATCACCGTAATCTAGAATAACCTCATGCGTTGGAACGGATGAGTGACCAATGGTTGGATTCAAACTAGGGTCACTAGTTGGTGTCATCTTCCTTTTCTAGGGTTGTGAATCCTTGAACCAAGAGGTCTGCCACATTTCAGGGTTGGAACAGGTGATTGGCTAGCCACCAATGTACCTTACCGCGTGGAGGGTACGACCTTCCCACCTTCAGGGACGGTCCGGCCTTCCCAGATGGGTTGTTGACATACGAGAGGTACATATATCCTTGCAGATGTATTTGCAGCGAGTATATGTGATCTTGTCACCTTTCCTAGATCATTAAAAGCATCTGGCATGCTTTGAGCAATGCTCTAAAGATCTATAATTCGACTCACCTTAGTTTCAGACTGGGCAGTGCGGGGATTTAAATAAGACATAGTGGGAGCATACCACGACAATTCGCGGTGTTCTACGGGAACGTTAGCATGCTTATCTTCCCTTAATGACGGGAAAACTGCCTCATCAAAGTGACAATCCGCAAAACATGTGGTAAAGTGATCTCATGTCAAGGGTTCTAAGTAGTGAAAAATTGATGGATAATCATAACCGACATAGATTCCTATTTTTCTCTAAGGACCCATTTTGGTACGTAGCTGCGGCGCTATTGGCACATAAATGGCGCACTCAAACACCCGTAAATATGAGACGTTAGGCTCGTATCCAATGACCAACTGTAACGGTGAATATGGTTGGGTAGTGGTGAGCCTCAGGCAAACTAACATAGCTGCGCACAATATTGCATAACCCTAGGCAGATACCGACAATTTGATTCTCATAACCAAAGTATGAGATATCAATTGAAGACGCTTTATGAAAGCTTCTGCCAGGCCGTTTTGGGTGTGAACATGGGGTACATGATGTTCCACATCAATCCCTACTAACATGCAATAATCGTCAAAAGTTTGTGACGTAAACTCTCCAGCGTTATCCAGTTGAATCGACTTAATCAGATAATCATGATGGTGCGCCCTTAGCTTAATGATTTGAGCTAAGAGTTTAGCAAACGCGGCGTTGCATGTGGACAACAAGCAAACATGTGACCATCTTGTCGATGCATCAACCAACACCATAAAGTATCTAAATGGTATGCAGGTTGGTTGGATAGGTCCACAAATATCCTCTTGAATCCTCTGAAGAAATTTAGGGGGGCCGTGATTAATCTTTCTATGGGAGGGTTGAGTATTCAACTTCCCTACAGAACACGCTTTGCATGGTGGGAGTCCAACATAAGGATATAACTTATGCCTGTGTGAAGATTTGAGGATAAGGCGCATCATGTCATATCTAGGATGTCCTAAATGGTCATGCCAAAGTAATAAAGTGTCCTGGAACTCAGGCATAGGGCCGGCCACACTGTGGGCTTATATGCCGCGAATGGTTGTGATGTACAACCTACTCGGTAGACGTTCCAACTTCTCGTGAATATGCTTCTGGCCATATTTGTATGAAGTGATACAAATAAATTCAGAACCATTATCTTCAGTGGTTTCAAGATGATATTGATTATCTCGAATATCTCTAAAACTCAGCAACGTTCTTCCGAAACGTGGAGAATATAGTGCCTCTTTAATGGTCAAAATTGTACCATTAGACAACATGATACGTGCCTTTCCGTATCCTTCAATCAGGTTGAATGGGCCTGAGAGAGTTGTCAAATAAGCTTTCTTGGGTATTAAGTTAGTAAAATAGTGTCGTTCACGCAAGATGGTGTGCGTGGTTACACTATCTACCAGACAACTAACTTCCCCACTAAACATACCTAGAAATAAATTGATTGAATTGATCACATGTATACATATAAGTCCATTCATTCAATTAAGCAATTAGAGAAGATAATATCCATTCAAATAACAATCCTTAATTCAAAACAAACCAAAACTAGACAAATTATTCCAAATACTTAGAAAAATTGTTCAAAATTAAACCATAAACCTAGAAAATAGGGGGTAGGGCCGACCACTCCTAGTGGGTTTGGCCACTAGGGGTAAACACCCTAAAAACATGTCTAATTTATTCATCCATAGGCACTGACGCCTTCTGAAAATCTGATATCTTCATTGATGTAGTTGCATCTTCCAGATAATCCACATGTGCAAAGTTAGGCTCACGACGGGAATGATACTTGGCAATAGCCTTAAGGGAAGCTCGGCATACACGTGACCAATGATCCCTTTATCTTTAGCGATAGCATGTGTCCAGTTCAGTAGAAGCGGGCTGAACGGGAGCTTTGCCCATGTTCTTGAAGTTTGAGGCCTTAGGGACGAGTGGTGGACGCTGCTGGGTCACATTTCTTCCCTTAGGTGTGGCACTCTGTTGACCTTGGGCCCGTGGTGAGGCTTGTCGCCCATTGCCACAGTTACGAAGATTTTTTCGTTATTTATGGCTGCTAGAATTAATCACATGCGCTTCAGGCACGGCGTTCGAGCCAATCGGTCGAGCTTGATGATTTTTCATCAAAAGATGGTTCTGCTTTTCAGTGAGAAGTAAAACAGAGATCAAATCCGAAAACTTGGTGAATTTGTGTGCCCTATATTGTTGCTGCAAGACAATATTGATGGCATGGAAGGTTGAATAGGTATTCTCCAAGATATTTGATTTGGTTAGTTCCACTTTGCATAATTTCAACAAAGAACGGATTCTACAGACTTCAGAGTTGTATTTATTCACAGGCTTAAAGTCCTAGAAGCGAAGATGCTGCTAGTCGTGTCTTGCTTTAGGTAAGTATATGTCTTTCTAGTGATCGAAACGGTCAACCGCGTGGGTCCTCCTTAGCTAGATACTCAGTCTGTAGTGCATCATGGATGTGTCTTTGAATAAAGATCATTGGAATAGCCTTCTGAGCTTCGTCAACAGGTTTGTCGACGATAAGTGTCTCGATGGTGGCTTTAATGCCCTTTGCAGTCAAATAGAGCTTCACATCTTAAACCCGCTTCAGATAGTTTCTTCCAGAGACTTCTAGAACGGAGAAATCGAGCTTGTTCAAGTTCGACATGTCCCTAAAATGGAGGAAAAAACGTGAGTGATAAGCCATATACATATATCGTAGAACATACAGATTCTATAGACATGTATTGGTTTAATTTATGCATGAAAACTACAGGTTTCATGTGGTATGTTTTGAATGAAAACTTCGGATTTCAAAGGCACAAAATTTGAAACTACAGGTTCAATTTAGTTTTACGAACAATTAGTTCATAATGAGAGGTTCCTGCAAGAAACACAGAATGCAATATACTAATTTGAATATATTGGATTTGAGGTTCATTGGGAACTCAAGTGTGAGAGTTTCATTACTACGAAAGTATGTGACGGTTCAAAGTATAAAAGTAAATTATTGAATCGTTAATGTCCAGAAGTGATCTTCATGTCAATAATTTTGAATTCATTATCAAATTAATGGACTGCAGGTCACTTTTAATTAATTCAATAAATCGGACCATACGGGGTCGATTGTAGAACCTAAATAATATTAAGATGATATTATTGGATCGAAAATATAGCCCTAAAATATTTGGGCTGGGTGCCGTGAATAGGCAAGGCCTTAAGGCTTCGAGGGTGGATTGCAAGCCACAGGCCTGGGTGAGGGAAATTAAGAGTAGCCTAAGCTCACAAAAACATAGTAAATAGCTAAAAAATATAAGGAACTAACTAAGAAAAGACAAGTGAATTTTATGTAAAATATATATAAATATGAGCTTATCAACAGACATCAATGATCTCAAGGTCATGGTATCCACATATATGTTGTTGATGAAATTTCCAACCCCCTATGGCAATGGTTACATCAGAGGAGATCAACTTAGTGCACGATCATGTTATAACACTTTGGTCAAGCAACAACACCTGCCTGTGCCCAAGGAAACCCTTTCTATACATGACTAAGTCATAAAGACCAGCCCAGACGAAGCCAACTTGGATCTTCACGGTGGCAACAGTCAACCCGACGATCCTCGAGATGACTCTTTTAACCAGCAAGCACAACCCGCTGAAGAGTTGGAGAAGGTCCCTATCTCAAAAGATTATCCGGATTGCATGGTGAAGATTGGTACCACCTTGTCACCACTCATTTGGTTGGCATTGATCTCTTTTTTGCAAGAGAACACTGAGGTATTTGCCTGGTTATACGAGGACATGCCAGGCATCTCTCTCGATATAATATGTCATCGCTTAAGTATTGACCCTAAGACCAAGCCAGTGAGACAGAAGCGAAGATCTTATGATACTGAACGGTACGAGGCAATGAAGGCAGAAGTTGAAAAACTCAAAGGCATAGGCTTCGTCCGCGAAGTCAATTATCCAACGTGGGTAGTAAATGTTGTCCTTGTTAAAAATCTGACCAAGGAAAGTCTCTTGTTCCAAAAGGTCTTGTGGAGAATGTGTGTCAATTACACCGACCTAAACAAATGATGCCTGAAGGATAACTTTCCTCTTCCTCTCATAAACAGACTTATAGACTCTACGGCAGGATGTGAACTCCTGAGCTTCATGTATGCTTACTCAGGATACAACCAAATCCTCATGAACCCTCCGGACCAAGAACACACAACATTCATTACTGACAGGGGACTATATTGCTATAAAGTCATACCTTTCGGCCTAAATAATGCAAGAGCGACTTATCAGAGACTGGTCAATTCAATGTTCGCCGAACATATTAGGAAGATCATGGAAGTTTACGTTGATGATATGCTAGTCAAGAGCAAACATGCTGACCAACACATCACCAACCTATCTGAAACTTTCACCATTCTGAAGAGGTATCGAATGAGGTTGAACCCCAATAAATGTGCCTTCGGCGTAGGCTCAAGCAAATTCTTAGGCTTCATGATAAACCAACGAGGCATTGAGGCTAATCCTGAGAAGATCAAAGCAATCCTCGACATGAAGGAATTGGTAACTTCAAAAGACATCCAGAGCCTTACTGGCAAGGTGGTAGCCTTAACTAGGTTCATCTCTAAGGCCACAGACAAATGTGCTATTTTCTTCAAAGCACTTAAGAAAAGTAAGAAGTACATTACATGGACTGATGAATGTGCGGAGGCATTCAAGAACCTCAAAGACTACATGAGTAAAGCCCATTTGCTCTCCAAACCTGAGGTTGGTGACACTCTCATTATCTATCTGTCGGTGTCGGCTTCAGTGGTAAGTTCTGTTCTCATTCGAAATGATGGTAATATCGAACAGCCTGTCTACTACGCTAGCAAGGCCTTACAAGATGCGAAGACACGATACTCCAACATTGAGAAATTGGCTTTAGCATTGGTCATGTCTGCTCGAAAACTTCACCTTTACTTCCAAGCACACTCCATCATCGTGCTTACCAATCATCCTCTTCGACAGATACGCTAAAGTCCTGACACTTCTGGGCGAATGATCAAATGGGCGATAACATTGGGTGAGTTTGACATCTCCTACCAACCAAAGCCAGCTGAGAAGGGCCAAACAGTGGCAGACTTCATCGCCGACTTCACATATCCTGTTGACATTGTTTCTACGCTTAAAGAAGTGGTTTCATTACCCTCGGAAGCTTAGAAAATAGAACCAACAGCCCCAACATGAAGTCTATATGTTGATGGCTCGTCCAACCAATAAGGTTATAGAGCAGGACTAGTCCTTACGACCCCTGACAAAGTGGCGATGGAGTATGCTCTTCGTTTCAAATTCAAAGTGTCGAACAATGAGGCCGAATATGAAGCCCTCATAGCAGGTTTACGTTTGGCCAAACACCTTGGGGTTAAACGAAATGATATCTTCAAAGACTCCTAATTGGTGGTTAACCGGGTCACCAACAACTTTGACGCTAATGATAGCTCCATGGTAACATATCTGGCACAAACACAATTGTTGCTCAAGCACTTCCATTACCAGATCACTCAAATTCCTCGAGCGGTAAACAGTCATGCAGATGCTTTGGCTCGCCTCGCCTCAGCGGTGGAAGACAAGATTGTGAGAAAAATTCAAGTCGAATTGTTGGCAGCACCAAGCACCATGGCTGCGGAAGTGTGCAACTTACAACAGGGGGATAGTTGGATTACTCCAATTTATAGATTCCTTGCTCATGGCACCCTTCCAAATGACAAAGTCTAAGCTAAGCAGATTCGATACAAGGCTACCCTTTACTTGATCATTAATGACCAACTCTACAAGCGGAGTTTTAACCTACCATACCTAAGATGCCTTATGCCCACAAAGGTAGAAATTATCATTCGGGAAATACATGAAGGGGTCTGCGGAGATCATGCTGGATCTCGATCCCTAGCACACAAGGCTTTTCGCCAAGGATATTACTGGCCAACACTCCACCAAGATGCCATCAGAATATCCCACTCATGTGATAAGTGTCAACGCTACGCAACTATTCCTTACTCCCCTCTCGAGACGCTCACTCCTATGATCAGCCCTTGGCCCTTCACCCAATGGGGACTTGATTTGATCGGCCCAATGCCTGCAGGGAAGGGCAAGGTTCGCTATGCAATCCCCGTTGCAGTTGACTACTTAAAAAAGTGGGCTGAAGTAGAACCCTTGGTAACCATTACTGAGGTAAAAATAGAAGACTTCGTATGGAAGAACATCCTTTGCAGATTCGGCATTCCCAATGCGATAGTCACTGACAAAGAGCGACAGTTCGACAACAATAAGTTCAAGATGTTCTCCTCTAAATTCAACATCAACTTATGTTTTACCTCCCCAGCTCATCCCCAGTCTAATAGACAAGTTGAAGCCATCAATAAAATAATCAAGTGAACTTTGAAAACCAGCTTGGACAAGGCTAAAGGTGGTTGGCCAGAATTTGTACCCCAAGTTCTTTGGTCATACCACACTTCGTATCGGACATCAATAAGAGAAACCCCATTCTCACTTGCTTTTGGTGTAGAGGCAGTTGTCCTAGTTGAGCTTCAGCAAGCAACGTTCCGAGTCCAGAACTACATGCAAAGCGAAAATGACAAACAACTTAACCTCAACTTAGATCTAGTCGAGGAACACAGAAACCAGACTCACTTGAGGAATGTCGCCTACAAGCAGCTCATCTCCAACTACTATGACTCATGGCACCCTTCCAAATGACAAAGTCCAAGCTAAGCAGATTCGATACAAGGCTACCCTTTACTTGATCATTAATGACCAACTCTACAAGCGGAGTTTTAACCTACCATACCTAAGATGCCTTATGCCTACAAAGGTAGAAATTATCATTCGGGAAATACATGAAGGGGTCTGCGGAGATCATGCTGGATCTCGATCCCTAGCACACAAGGCTTTTCGCCAAGGATATTACTGGCCAACACTCCACCAAGATGCCATCAGAATATCCCACTCATGTGATAAGTGTCAACGCTACGCAACTATTCCTTACTCCCCTCTCGAGACGCTCACTCCTATGATCAGCCCTTGGCCCTTCACCCAATGGGGACTTGATTTGATCGGCCCAATGCCTGCAGGGAAGGGCAAGGTTCGCTATGCAATCGTTGCAGTTGACTACTTAAAAAAGTGGGCCGAAGTAGAACCCTTGGTAACCATTACTGAGGTAAAAATAGAAGACTTCGTATGGAAGAACATCCTTTGCAGATTCGGCATTCCCAATGCGATAGTCACTGACAAAGAGCGACAGTTCGACAACAATAAGTTCAAGATGTTCTCCTCTAAATTCAACATCAACTTATGTTTTACCTCCCCAGCTCATCCCCAGTCTAATAGACAAGTTGAAGCCATCAATAAAATAATCAAGTGAACTTTGAAAACCAGCTTGGACAAGGCTAAAGGTGGTTGGCCAGAATTTGTACCCCAAGTTCTTTGGTCATACCACACTTCGTATCGGACATCAATAAGAGAAACCCCATTCTCACTTGCTTTTGGTGTAGAGGCAGTTGTCCTAGTTGAGCTTGAGCAAGCAACGTTCCGAGTCCAGAACTACATGCAAAGCGAAAATGACAAACAACTTAACCTCAACTTAGATCTAGTCGAGGAACACAGAAACCAGACTCACTTGAGGAATGTCGCCTACAAGCAGCTCATTTCCAACTACTATGACTCAAGGGTCAAACCTCATTCTTTCAAAGTAGGGGATTGGGTATTGAAGAAAAGATTACTCTGCGACAGAGTCCCGATTGAAGGAACATTTAGTCCAAACTGGGATGAATTGAAGTTGTTGGCATCATTCGCCCTGGCTCCTACAAATTTAGAATCTCCGATGGCAAGACCCTTGGCCATCCATGGAACGATGATCACTTGAAGTACTATTACAAGTAAACTCACATTGTACAAGTGTTAAGCTTCAGCTATTCGGCATCCTATGTAACGAAGACTATTTGGCATGAATTCAATAAAGAGGTGATTTAGACAATTCGGTCATAATCCTCTTACATTCCTAGCAATGAAACACTCGGGTTCAAAGCTTCACCATGAATGCTTCCAACATGAAACAAAGTCTAAGTATATGTCAACAAGACTATACAAATAAACGAACAGCTTCACAGTATATTCGTTCAATCATACATTCCAACCCATTCATACATAAGCCAATTGTGCTTTGAAAGGGTTCAACATACTTTGTGTCATTTGACACTTGCTATAATGTGCCTAGACACCTTGCCCTTATTCTTACTAACCAGGTAATGAAATGTGAAGAAGGAACTCATCTTCATGTCACCAACTAGGTTATGAAATGTACAACCTGTACTCTTCTTCATGCCACCAACCAAGTGATGAAACGTACAACCCGTACTCTAATATCATTTGGCAACTTGCCACTCATGCCACCAACCAGATGAAAAAGGAACTTATCTTCATGCCACCAACCAGGTGATGAAATGTACAACCCACTGTTCTAAAAATCCCCACCTAGCGCCGCCTAGCGCCACCTAGGCCCCGCCTAGGCGCTAGGCCCCAGCCCAACGCCTAGACCACCTAGGCACCCGCCTAGCCTGCCTAGACCCGCCTAAGTTGCAACTCACTTAGACAGAAAATACATAACTTTCATTTTGCATTTTGTTTTTTTCCAATAAATTGTAAGAGACTTGTTGCATACTTAAATGAACAAACATTATATCCTTATTTCACATGTTTTCATTATGTTCCAATACTTCATGATATATATGCATTCTATTTTGTAGTTTATGATGAAATTATATATATTTCAAGCAGAAGCAGACACTTATTTACATGAAATATGATATATTTACTTAAATCCGCCTAGCCGCTTAGGCGCTAGGCCTCAGCCCGTCGCCCGTCTAGTGCCTAGCGCCTTTTAGAACCTTACAACCCGTACTCTAGTATCATTTGACAACTTGCCATTCATGCCACCAACTAGGTGATGAAATGTACAACCCATACTCTCCTTCATGCCACCAACCAGGTGATGAAATGTACAACCCGTACTCTAATATCATTTGGCAACTTGCCACTCATGCCACCAACCAGGTGAAGAAGGAACTCATCTTCATGCCACCAACCAGGTGATGAAATGTACAACCCATACTTTCCTTCATGCCACTAACCAGGTGATGAAATGTACAACCCGTACTCTAATATCAATTGGCAATTTGCCATTCATGCCACCAACCAGGGGAAGAAGGAACTCATCCTCGTGCCACCAACTAGGTGATGAAATGTGATGAAAGGTTATGAAGGAACTCACATTCGTACCACCAACCAAGTGATGAAAGCAACTCACCATTCATTCCACTTACCAGAAGACGAGTGATACAATTTGTACATGTGAACTCCTAGCATTCACAAATAATCAAAAACCCTCAAGCTTGACAACTCAAAGGGGAGCACTTATGCCCAACAAGTGTTATAGTCACCAACAAAGTCTTATTGCAAGCCAACAACAACTTCAGTGCATGGCATACGAAGATCAAGCTATTCAGCCCTCTTACATCTGCTTCAAACATTTCCCCTTTGTAACAATGCAAACACTACAACTCGTAGAAAACTTCACACACTCTTGATCAAGACAGTGTGAAGCAAAACCAATTTATGGTACCAACAAGAGCTTCATCAAAAGAGTTCAACCACAATTCTCAAAAGCTTCACACACTCTTGATCAAGACAGTGTGAAGCAAAACCAATTTATGGTGCCAACAAGAGCTTCATCAATGAAGAGCAACCATAATTCTCAAAAGCTTCACACACTCTTGATCAAGACAGTGTGAAGCAAAACCAATTTATGGTGCCAACAAGAGCTTCATCAATGGAGGGCAACCACAATTCTTAAAAGCTTCACTCTTGATTAAGACAGTGTGAAGCAAAACCAATTTATGGTGCCAACAAAAGCTTCATCAATGGAGGGCAACCACAATTTCAAAAGCTTCACACACTCTTGATCAAGACAGTGTGAAGCAAAACCAATTTATGGTGTCAACAAAAGCTTCATCAATGGAGGGCAACTACAATTCTCAAACCTTCGAAGCAAATTCAAGACTGTTCGAAGCAAATTCAATTTATATGGTTCATCCAAACCTTCGACTACCATTAGGTGTGGCTTGCATCACAATCTCTTGCTCAACAGTGTGGAAGCAAAATTTGTATATGTTGTCTCTTCCACATTTTCAAATTTCTAGTTTCCCAAAAAAAAAAAAAAAAAAAAGGAAGTTCAACAAAGCTTCATCAATGGAGGACAACTACAAATTCTCAAAAGCTTCACACTATCTTGATCAAGATAGTGTGAAGCAAAATCAATTCATAGTACACAACAAAAGCTTCACCCATAAAAGCTTCACCAACAAGAACTTCAACTCCAAAGCTTCACCAACAAAAGCTTCATCAATGGAGGATAACTACAATTTCTTAAAAGCTTCACACTATCTTGATCAAGATAGTGTGAAGCAAATCAATTCATGGTATCCAACAAAAGCTTCAACTCCAAAGCTTCAACACAAAAGCTTCACCAACAAAAGCTTCATCAATGGAGGACAACTATAAATTCTCAAAAGCTTCCAACTATCTTGATCAAGATAGTGTGAAGCAAAATCAATTCATGGTACCCAACAAAAGCTTCAACTCCAAAACTTCACCTACAAAGCTTCAACTCCAAAGCTTCACCTACAAAAGCTTCAACATAAAAGTTTCACCCACAAAAGCTTCACCTATAAAAGTTTGACCCACAAAAGCTTGACCCACAAAAGCTTCACCTACAAAAGCTTGACCCACAAAAGCTTCACCAACAAAAGCTTGACCCACAAAAGCTTGACCCACAAAAGCTTCACCCATAAAGCTTCAACACAAAAGCTTCACCTACAAAAGCTTCACACTATCTTGATCAAGATAGTGTGAAGCAAAATCAATTCATGGTGCCCAGCAAAGTTTCAACCTCAAAGCTTCACCTACAAAGTTTCAACACCAAAGCTTCACCTATAAAGCTTTAATATATATATATATATATATTTTTTTTTTAAGAAAATTCGAAAATTTGGAAATTCAAAAATTCAAAAATTCGAAAATAAAAAAAAATCGAAAATAAAAAATTGCCTAGGCCTCATCTTCTTTGGGCCTAACAACTTTCATAACAAATATATATCATGAAGGAGTTTTGGGCTACCACTTAGAAAGGAAATGCCTCATTCGTCAACTCCCTCGACCGGAGACTTGGGAGACTCCTACCATATGCTACTACACCTAGATACTCGGAAGTCCCACGACCACTCAGTGACTTGGATTTTTCAAGTCTCCAAACGAGAAGTTTTCCTCACTCGGAAAATTAAAGGAGCACTACCTTAACCTACATGCTTCACTCACAAAGCTTCAACATACAAGCTTCAACAAAAGGAAAAATTTAAAGAACTTAGTGAAGAAGGTCTTGGTGTATTCAACACAATACATTGAAATGAAGTAAAGCTTGTTTATTGATATCTTCGATAAGTTACAAATATGTACATATACATGAATCAAAATAAACAAACAAGAGGGAGCCTTCACAAAGGTTGCTCAGAAGAAGTCTCAGTAGTCAGCAGAGCCCCAGAAAGAGGAGGCACCAGAGGGTGATTATTCGGAGCCTCAGTACTAGGCAGAACCCCAGAAGGAGGAGGCACCGAAGGTTGATCATTTGGAGCTTCATTACGCGGTACAGCCCCAGAAGACGAAGGCAATAAATGCCTTTGGAACAAACCCACAAACCTCTAATGATCAAGTAAAATCTGACCATTAGATTCTTGCAGCTGGTTGAGCTTCCTCTTCATGTTTGTAGCATAGTCATGTGCGAGCCTGTACAACTGTTTATTCTCATGCTTGAGCCCTCTGATCTCCTGTTTAAGACTTATCACTTCAGCCGCTAATGATTCAACTTGGCGGGTTCGAGCAAATAGGCGTTGTGCCATATTAGACACAAAACCTGCACACTGAACACTGAGAGCTAGAGAATCCTTCACAGCCAACTTATCAGACCGTTTGGAAAGTAGTTTGTTATCTTTGGAGTGAGAAAGTTCTTAGCCACCACCGCAGCGGTCATATCATTCTTCATCACATAGTCCCCAACGGTAAAAAGACCAGTAGGGGATAAGAAGGATGGGTGCCATATGTTGTCTTGAGAAGGCATGGCTGCTTCTTCACCAAAGTTCAAGTCAAAACGACGGTCGGATGGGTCAGACATTCTTAGAAATGATGAAAGAGAAATGAGGTGCAATAGATCTCTGAAGTAAGGGGAAAATTCCTACAAGCAATAACTCTCTGAATGTACTTCTTGCACACAATTGGTGCCCTTATAAAAGAAATGGCAACAGGGTTGTTGGTTTAAAAATCGAAGAGGCACCACTTTCCGGATTTCAAAGAGGCATCACTTTCCACACGCAACATTATCTCCTCAGGTACCACAGATAACTTTGCCAAATATCTCAGCCAAAGTTTAGACACATAAATTTTGAAAGTCCAGCTACCCTACTATTACCCACAAGGGTAAAGGAACATCACCACTGCTTGATAACTAGAAAGTCCCAATATGTGTCAACCTCTGTGCTCCGTGGCAAGGCAGACTGGCAAAAATGCCTAACCTTTACTCACATTCGAGAAAACACTCCCAACAAGATTGCTTGCTCAAAAATCGAAGAGGCACCACTCTCCGAATCTGGAGAGCCAGACTCCCAACAGGATTACTTTCTCAAAAATCGAAAAGACACTGCTCTCCGAATCTCATGAGTCAGACTCCTAACAAGATTGCTTTCTAAAAAATTGAAGAAGCACCGTTCTTTGAAGCTTAATAACCAAATTCCCGACAGGATTGCTTGTTCGAAAACTGAAGAGACACCGTTCTCTGAACTTCGAGAGCCAGATTTCCTTGGATAAAGCTTGTCTGCAATCTTCACACGCAACATCAGTTTTCCAGATACCACAGACCACTTTTTCAAAGCGTTCTGACAAAGTTAAAACATGTGAAGCTTGCAGCTCCCACTACATTGCTATGACCAAGAAAGGTAAAGGAATAACATTATTACTTGCTCAAAAATTGAAGGCACACCGCCCTCCGAATCTCGAAAGCCAGACTCCTAACAGGATTACTTTCTCAAAAATCGAAGAGGCACCGCTCTCTGAATCTTAAGAGCCAAACTCCCAACATGATTGCTTTCTCAAAAATCGAAGAGGCACCGTTCTCTGAATCTCAAGAGCCAGATCCTCGACAGGATTGCTTGTTCGAAAACCGAAGAGGCATCGCTCTTCGAACTTCGAGAGCCAGATTTCCTTGGATAAACTTGTCTGCAATCTTCACATGCAACATTAGCTTTCCAGATACCACATACCACTTTTTCAAAGTGCTCTGACAAATTTAAAACACGTGAAGCTTGCAGCTCCCACTACATTGCTACGACCAAAAAGGGTAAAGGAATAGCATTACTACTTGTTGTTAGGGAGACTCCTATATATGTCGACATTCATCCTCCACGGACAGGCAGACCTGCAAAAATGCTCAACCCTTCCTCATATCTGAAATGACATTCCCAACGAAGCATCTCGAAATACTCAGTTTTCTTCCCCCCAATAATACCTATGCAAACCAACCATACCAGAGCAAGAGTATCTCATATCATCAGGGTCAAAAGCAAGAGTATCCCATATCATACTTTTTCCCTGTCTTTTCCTTTGCCCTTGTTCTTACCTACAAGACAAGGAGAAATAGAGCAATCAGTCAACACTTAGAATTAAGCTTCCAGTCAGGAACTGACTGCCTGGAACCCCTTGCCTGATTACTTACCTGGCATTGCTCTCGAGTACTCATCTTCAACATCTTATGCTTCCAGAAAAGATACCACATCTGCCTGAGGAACAGATAAGGCAAGTCAAAATGATACAAGGAAGCATGTGGAGACAAGCGCAACAGAACACGTGTCGATTCATCTATTACTTCGTCAACAGCAAAAGTATCCCATATCATCAAGGTCGAATGCACTCTTGATTTGATGGACTTGTTTTGACCCTCAAATTCTTGAGTCGGCCTTATAATCTAGAGGAAACCAGAAAACCCTCCAGCCCAGTTCAAGAATAAGCCTGTGGAAAGTTACTTCTTCAAAAGCAAAAGTATCTCATATCATCTCTTCTCCATTTGCTTCTCTTTATCCTTGTTGCTGTTTACGACACAAAGAGAATGAGAACAATCAACCGGAAGCCGAAGTCAAACCTCTGATCCAGGTTGTTTGCTTGGAAGTTTGATTGCTTACCTTGTCTGTTACCTCTTTCGGCAAATCTCCTAGCTCGGCGACTTGGGGGACTCCTACTATAGGGTTTTGTATCGCACTTGACCAAGCTCGAAACTACAAGTAAGCTTCAAGTGAAATTGATACATTACCTTGTGCATCTTTATCGATTAAAGATACCACCCCTGGATAGAGGAAAAGTACTTCCAGAGAAGATGCCACATCTACGTATAAGACAGATAAGGCAAGTGAAAATGATACCACACTTCGGCACTTAGAAGTTTCGTGATTACTCAGTGGCTTGGATCTTGCAAGTCCCCAAACGAGGAACTTCCCTCACTCAGGAACTTAGGGGAGCACTGTTTGTACCATACTTGACCAATCCCGAAACTACTGAGCACCGGTCAACGTTATACCGTCAAGGACCCAGAAGAGTTTCCCTCCAACTAGGAGGCCAATCACAGCACAACACGTGTCGACATCAGAAGCCAATCATAGCGCGACACGTGTCAACATCAGAAGCCAATCACAACACGACACGTGTCAATGTCAAAATAAAACTAGAAACTCTCTTCTATAAATAGAAATCATTCTCTCACAATATTTCCTAATGTCATTTGTACTAAATCATTCACTAGTACTCACAAAAGGAGAGCTTGAATCTATGTACTTGTGTAAGCCCTTCACAATTAATGAGAACTCCTTTACTCCGTGGACGTAGCCAATCTGGGTGAACCACGTACATCTTGTGTTTGCTTCCCTGTCTCTATCCATTTACATACTTATCCACACTAGTGACTGGAGCAATCTAGCGAAGGTCACAAACTTAACACTTTCTGTTGTACCAAAGTCCTCACTGATTTTATGCATCAACAGACATAATAACATTCTTTCAATAAATGAATGAGTCACGAAAAAATCTATGTCCTGATGCATGAATATTCCTGAATGCATGGAAACTAATAGAAAAGCCTTCCATATAAAACCAAGGGTGGATAATATCAAATACTCATCCAACAAACTCACGTTTTACAATTTTTTCTTAAATTAAATCAAAATTTGTTATTTTGCTAATATGATCCCCTCCACCAAATTTCACATTGTAAATTTGTTGGCAGTCATAAATTTCACATCCAATGTATATATATATCAAAATGGTCTCTACTGATTTTTGTATATCATGCAACCTAAGAGCATTACTTTCTAATGTGGAGTAAATCTAAGAAAATTTATGAGGAGGTTCCTTGCAAGTAGTATAAATACCGGTCATTGGAGTTCGGATTAGTCAAGCAAGCAAACTGCAGAGCTCCTCCTTAAGCAAACCCTAGGGCACCTACTTGTGCCCTTGCTAGCCACCATGTCTCGAAAGAAGGTGAAGCTTGCCTACATCCAAAACCACCCAACTCGAAAACTAACATTCAAAAAAAGAAAGAAGGGTTTCATGAAAAAGATGAGTGAAATCACTACCCTTTGTGATGTTGAGGCCTGTGCTGTCGTTTACGGACAGAACGATACTCAGCCTGAGGTTTGGCCATCTCCTTCGGGAGTACAAGGCACATACGCGAAGTTCAGGACAATGCCGCCAATGGAACAGACCAAAAAGCAGCTGAACATTGAGGCTTTTCTGAGGCAGCAGATCGAGAAGGCAAAGGACCAGCTGAGGAAACAGAAGAAGGAGAATCGGGAGAAAGAAATGTCAATCATGATGAGTCAGTGTCTAGCTGGGAGGTCCCTGCAAGATCTGAACATGGGGGATCTGAATGACCTAGGGTGGGTGATTGACCACAAAGTGGAGGAGATAAACAGAAAAGTGAAGAAAGTGCAGGAAGAGCTGGCTCAAAACGAGAACAATCATGTCCAAGTAGTACCAACACCACCACCACCACCACCAGCGATTAGTGGCAGAATAATGCACATGCAACAAGCTCAGTCGGCTGCACCGATGGAGATAATGACTCCACAAGACTAGCAGCCGCAAGAGCAGATGGCGGGGCTTGGAGCAAACACTGGGGACGAATTTCTGCAGTTTGGGAGTTAGAACCACCATGCTATGTAGTCTAATCCTTTTCACCCTTGAACGTCGGCGCACTGTTCAGTTTTCTTCTGATATGAACTACACAGGGAGTTAATTTCTGTAGATTTTTTTTTTTGTAATAATTATGTCATTTCTTTTACGCAGGTTTCTTTTGAGATCAACCCCGAGACTTTTTTGTTTTTGTTTTTTTTTTTAAAGTATGTAGACTAATAGGAGGTTGTTTTTTTCCTTTAATTTCAGTAATTTTTACGTCATGGATGTAACTCCAATTTCTTCGCTACTAATAAAATAAGCAGTTCATCCCTTGGATTTATTTTTTATTTTTTATTTTTTCAATTGGGTAATGCTAGAAACCAACTTTTAAAACTAATTTTGTAATCATATGATGTTGTTGTTGATAATCAGATTATTATTTTGGTGTTGACTAACATGTTTATTTTCTATTTGTAACACATTATATATTTTGCAAATTTATCTTGGGTTAACATTTTAAAAACTCAATAAATGCTCTTAATTAAGAAGATGATAAGAGACTAGAAATTTATTAAATGAGGATAACATGGAAAATTTGAGAAGCCAAGGGCAAAGATTCTCGTGTTCTATTAAGATAGAAGTGAAACTTGCTTATGTTATTTAGAACAGAAAAGGACGACATGAGATGCGGAACAAATGAAGAACCTCATAATGAGATAAATACATTCTTATTCTTGTGAGTAACAGTTGCGCCATCAAAATAAATTAAAAACAAAAGGAAAACTCCATGCTTCTCTCAATCATTGAGTTCTAAGCAGTCAAGAGCTTACATATCAAAACTCATAGTATTTCTAATATCTTTCCCGTTACAAAGGCAGTTAATTTTTCCAAAAGCCTTCCAAAACTGTCGCTGGTCTTGGGTCCCAAGATCAGCCAATATGACGGCTGATGCTCTTACGTCGCGTGATTCTACGGAGCTGTGTGATGTTGTTTGGGTCGATAGGCCACCATCTTCGCTGGTTTTTGTTTTAAAAAATGATGGTCTTCCATGTCCTCATTAGCTATAGGCGGTAGTGTAGGGGTGACGCTTTTGCTTAGTTGAAGCGTCTCTGTATGTAACTCCTTACACTGCCTTCCTTACTTTATCTTGTCTATTGTTTGCCTCTTCGTAGGCTTTCTTGTTTCTTCTATGGCCTCTGTGCCCTGGAATGCACTTTCTTTGTTCTTCAAAAGAAAAAAAAAAAAAGTATTAGAGTAATGAAGGGGCTTAGATGTAAAAAGCCCTAATACTTTGGACCAAATTAAAACAATGAATAATATTTGGATAAATTACACTTTACCACCTCATGTTTGGGGTATATTGCAACCTCATACAATATCTTTAAAACATTTCACTTTCATACCTTAAGTACTATTTTATTTCAATATAATACATCCGTTACATTTTTCATCCATTGATCCGTTAAGAGCTGATGTGACTACCATATTTGTGCCATGTGGTTGCCAAATTTATGCCACGTGGCAAAAAAAAAATTTATTCATTTAAAATATTATAATAATTTACCCAATTAAAAAAAAACTGAAAACCCAGAAACCCATTCCCCCCGACCACCTCCCTGACCTCCACTCTCTTCACCTCCATCCCATCCAAAAACCCATCCCACCCCACCTCCCCCTTCAACAATTGAACCATGGCCTTAGGGCTCTGGACCGTGCCCCGTGACCCCACGGAATCCACATGCAGTGTGACGAACACCGATGATCCTCTCCGACGACGCTGCTGCGATAAGCCATGGAAGAGCTCTTATTGGAGGTCACCGTTGTCCGGCGAGACCGAGCCTTCGGCAGCGGAAGAAAATGGAAGGGATGCGAGTGAAGGTGTGGCAGAAGGAGGCAGAGAAGGTCAAAAGGGATGGAGATGAAATCGCCATTGATGGAGGCTCAGGCTTTCGGGAATCGAAAAATGGTGGTGTGTGGTGGTTTTGTTGGGAGAAATGAATGAGCGAATGGGTTTTTGGGGGTGGGAGGGGAGGTAGGGTGGGGGGGATTGTGGGGTTCGCGATGGTGTGGGTGGGGGGTTGCAAGGGAGTTGGCCGTGGAGAGAGAAGGGAGGGAGGTTGTGGGGGAGGTGGGGGTGGGGTGAGATGGGGTGTTTGGGTTACAGGGAAGGGAAAGGGCGCGGAGAAGAAGATGGGTTTTTTTATTTTTTTTATTTAATTGGGTAAATTATTATGATATTTTAAATGAATAAAAAATTATTTTTTTTACCACGTGGCACAAATATGGCAGTCATGTCAGCTCTTAACGGATCAATAGATGGAAAATGTAACGAATGTATTATATTGAAATAAAATAGTACTTGAGATATGAAAGTGAATTGTTTTGAAAATGTTGTATGAGGTTAAAATAAACCTCAACCTAAGGTTGTGAGTAGGGATGGGCAATGGTTATGGCGGGCGGGTAACCGCGATTATTTACCCATAACCATTTATGTTCATACCTGCATAACCGTTTACCCGTTGGGTAATTACATAAATGATTATACCCATAACCATAACCGTTTATAAACGGTTATCCATACCCATAACTGTATACCCATTTACCCATTTAACCATAACCATAACCATTTACCCGTTTACCCATTTTTTCGCCCGTTTATCCTTTTTTTACCCATTTATCCTTTTTTTCGCCCGTCTACATTATTTTTTTAACAATTTGAAAATTACAAAAGAAAAATTTGTCATAATTTTTATTTTCTGACAATTAAACACCGTTATAAGTACATTTTAGCATACATTTCCCTATTTTAATCATTTAAGTTCTCGTATAATTCCAATAATTGAAATAATAGTTTACGAACGATATTTTTCTGTATAGCAACCAATCAATTTTTTTATATTCTGTATAGCAACCAATAAATTATGGAAGTTCAGGAACCTGAGAAAATTTGGTTACAGACAGCTTTCACCTCCCCACAAAAACTTTTTTCCTCAAAATGCTACCAGACAACTGAGGTTCTTTTTCTCTTCCTACCAGTGTCATCAAAGCTTGATTCACTTAGGTCCAATTCTTGATCAAGATTAATTGGTTCAATAGCTTGGTTCTCGCTTTGAGTCTCCATCTTGGAACTAGTTGAAACAGTTAGATACAAGACTTTTTGAAGATCTAAAGATCTTCAAATAATTCATACGAAAAGAGTTCCTGCTGAAACAAATACAGATAATCAATTCACAAATTATATTGGAGGTGGAAATAGTGTACATATAACAAACGAGATGCAGATATCAAAATGCTTATATGTCATGTAAGAGAATGAGGACGGATGCATACAACGGAACAACGAAGAAATGTTTAAGCGGGAAAAAAAATGAAGATATAGAGTTCAGAATATAAAAGAAAAACAGGAAAGCAATTGAACAAAAGAACACTATACTGTCATAAAACCCAAGGTCAGTATACTTTTTGGGTTATACTTTGTGATAGATGCAAGTTGCAACAGATTTCACATTCCTCCTGTCATAAAACCCAAGCAAGCACAAATGGAAACACAGAAAGAGAGAGAGAACAAAAAGGAGAACATAATAGAACAAATGATTAAATTTCCAAAATCAAGAACAATGCAAATTTTTAATAAAATCAAGAACAATGCCTAATCAAGACTAGATTTCACAAATCCTAATTTAAATTTCACAAACCCTAAATCTCAAACCCTAAATTAATTCCAAAATTTACCTGATGTCCCAGATTCTGAGGTGAGGAGGTTGTCTGAGGTGAGGTCGAGGAGGGTGGTGAGGTTGTCTGAGCGAGGTCGCCGAGGTGTGGTCGAGTCGAAGTCGAGAGGCGCAGAGAGAGCGACGGAGAGAGAGGCCCAGAGAGAGAGCGACGGAGAGAGAGGCGTAAAGAGAGAGCGACGGAGAGAGAGAGCGAAGGAAAGAGCGACAGAGAGAGAGCGACGGAGAGAAAGAGTGACGGACGGAGAGAGAGAAAGCAACGAAGAGAGAGAGAGCGATGGAGAGAGCGGCGGAGAGAGAGAGTGACGAAGTCAAGAGGCGGAGAAAGAGAGTGACGGAGTTGTAACTCTGAGGGTTTTTAATTTTTTTTTTAATTTTACATATATTAAATTAAATGGGTAAATGGATACCCGTTATAACCATGAATATTATCCATAACCGATAGATACCCGTTATAACCACGGATAATACCCATAACCGTCCATTTAAATTTCATGGATAAACGGTTATAGCTATAACCGTTTATTTGTTTAAACGGTTACCCATAACCATAACCATCAACTTTAAATGAACGGGTAACCGCGGTTACCCATACCCATGGGTATTTTGCCCATCCCTTGTTAAATGTAATTTATCCATAATATTTTGGCCAATAAGAAATAATGAAATATATATATATAATGAATAATTTTAGAAAATGAATCATTCGGGGAAGATTGTGTGTTAAATGGCGCACTGATCAAATTTGGTCCTCCGGATTCTCCTGCAAAGAGGAGCAGGGTCTCCTCCCCTGGTCAAGGCTATCCAGACCATCCAATCATCCGACGGGTCCGACGAAGATGGAGTACCGCAACAAACTTGTCCTCGCTCCCATGGTTCGCGTCGTCAGTACTTCTAAACCCTAAACCCTTTTTTCCTTTTCTATTTTTTGCTTGAATTTCCGTGAAAAATTAAAAAATTAACCTTCTAATTCCTTTTATTTACGTACAAATTTCCTCAAAATTGGTTAGGGGACTTTGCCGTTTCGATTACTAGCTGCTGAATATGGAGCTGATATAACCTACGGTGAAGAAATTATCGACCATAAACTTGTCAAATGCGACCGCAGATTCAATGGTATGATAACCTTTTTCATTTTTCTCACTTGTTTTTGTCACAAATTACTATATATATATATTTGTTTCCTGAAGATTTATGGAGCAAAGAATTTGACCCATTTTAGTTGTGGGGTGCTTGATTTTGGGAATTTTTGTGTAATGTTTGTGCATGTTTGTTGCTTAGAGAAATTAGGATCCGTTGATTTTGTGGAGAAAGGTACTGGAAGTGTTGTTTTCAGGACGTGCGATGAGGAAAAGAATCGAGTGGTGTTTCAGATTGGTACTTCCAACGCCGTAAGGGCTGTCAAAGCTGCTGAGATCGTGTGAGTTGATTGTTGCATTGTGTCGTTCTCTTTTTCTTTCGAAGTTCATATTTTTATGTGTTTATCTTAAAATTGTAATTAGGTACTAGTAGACAGAGTTATTATGTTGGAACTTTAACTTGAAAGTCTGTCGTCTATTGGTTGTGGAATTTAGATCAATGGCCTTGTGATCAATATGGTATCAATCTAAGTTATTAGGATCACGCAATCGGTATGGGAAGTGACTGTATGCACCTGTGCTCTCCATACACTCAGTGTTGACTTGATTGGTTTGCTATTTGAGTTTGGGGTTCATATTGAATCACTTATTACTTGTGTAGACAGTGCAAAGTTTAGAAGTACATCAGGATATAGTTGCATGAATACATGGATTTCGGCATACAACAACAACAACAACAAAGCCTTTTCCCACTAAGTGGGGTCGGCTATATGAATCCTAGAACGCCATTGCGCTCGGTTTTGTGTCATGTCCTCCGTTAGATCCAAGTACTCAAGTCTTTTCTTAGGGTCTCTTCCAAAGTTTTCCTAGGTCTTCCTCTACCCCTTCGGCCCTGAACCTCTGTCCCGTAGTCACATTTTCGAACCGGAGCGTCAGTAGGCCTTCTTTGCACATGTCCAAACCACCGGAACCGATTTTCTCTCATATTTCCTTCAATTTTGGCTACTCCTACTTTACCTCGGATAACCTCATTCCCAATCTTATCCTTTCTCGTGTGCCCATACATCCCACGAAGCATCCTCATCTCCGCTACACCCATTTTGTGTACGTTGATGCTTCACCGCCCAACATTCTGTGCCATACAACATCGCTGGCCTTATTGCCGTCCTATAAAATTTTCCCTTGAGCTTCAGTGGCCTACGACGGTCACACAATGTGTATTCTATCATCATGTTGTAAAAGAGTTTTTATGTGTATGTCCGCACTTTCATATACAACTACAACAACAACAACAACAACAACAAAGCCTTTTCCCACTAAGTGGGGTCGGCTATATGAATCCTAGAACGCCATTGCGCTCGGTTTTGTGTCATGTCCTCCGTTAGATCCAAGTACTCAAGTCTTTTCTTAGGGTCTCTTCCAAAGTTTTCCTAGGTCTTCCTCTACCCCTTCGGCCCTGAACCTCTGTCCCGTAGTCACATTTTCGAACCGGAGCGTCAGTAGGCCTTCTTTGCACATGTGGATAGAGATAGGAAAGCAAACACAAGATGTACGTGGTTCACCCATATTGGCTACGTCCACAGAATAGAGGAGTTCTCATTAATTGTGAAGAGTTTACACAAAGGCAAACACAAGATGTACGTGGTTCACCCAGATTGGCTACGTCCACGGAATAGAGGAGTTCTCATTAATTGTGAAGGGTTTACACAAGTACATAGGTTCAAGCTCTCCTTTAGTGAGTACAAGTGAATGATTTAGTACAAATGACATTAGGAAATATTGTGGGAGAATGATCTCGTAGCCACGAAACTTCTAAGTACCGAAGTGTGGTATCGTCTTGACTTGCCTTATCTGTCTCATAGGTAGATGTGGCATCTTCTCTGGAAGTACTCTTCCTCCATCCAGGGGTGGTATCTATAACTGGTGGAGATGCACAAGGTAATGTATCAATTTCACTTGAAGCTTACTTGTAGTTTCATGCTTGGTCAAGCGCGATACAAACCATGTAGTATGAGTCCCCCAAGTCGCCGAGCTAGGGGATCTGCTGAAAGAGGTGACAGACAAGGTAAGCAATCAGAGCTCCGGCTGATTGTTCACATTCTCCCTATCTTGCAGGCAGCATGAAGGATAAAGAGAAGAAAAATGAGGAGAGATGATATGGGATACTTTTGCTTTTGAAGAAGTAACTTTCCACAGGCTTATTCTTGAACTGGGCTGGAGGGTTTTCTGGTTTCCTCCAGAGTATAAGGCCGACTGAAGAATTTGAGGGTCAAAACAAGTCCATCAAATCTAGAGTACGTTCGACCCTGCTGATATGTGATACTTTTGCTTTTGACAGAGTAGTGGATGTATCGGCACGTGTGCTGTTACGCTTGTCTCCACATGCTTCCTTGTATCCTTCTCACTTGCCCTATTTGTTTCTCAGGCAGATGCGGTATCTTCCCTGGAAGCATAAGATGTTGAAGATGAGTACTCAAGAGCAATGCCAGGTAAGTAATCAGGTAAGGGGTTCCAGGCAGTCAGTTCCTGGCTGGAAGCTTGATTCCAAGTGCTGACTGATTGCTCTCTTTCTCCTTGTCTTGCAGGTAAGAACAAGGCCAAAGAAAAAGACAGGGAAAAAGCATGATATGGGATACTCTTGCTTTTAACCCTGATGATATGAGATATTCTTGCTCTAGTATAGCTTGTTTACAGAGGTATTATCGGGGGGAAAGAAAGCTGAATATTTCGAAAGGCTTCGTTGGGAGTGCCCTCTCAGATAAGAGAAAGGGTTGAGCATTTTTGTAAGTCTGCCTGTCCGTTAGGGATGGAGGTCGACATATATAGGAGTCTCCCTAACATCAAGTAATAATGCTATTCCTTTACCCTGCTTGGTTATAGCACGGTAGTGGGAGCTGCCAGCTTCACATGTTTTAACTCTGTCAGAGCACTTTGAAAAAGTGGTCTGTGGTATCTGGAAAGCTGATGTTGCGTGTGAAGATTACAGACAAGCTTTATCCAAGGAGATCCAGCTCTTGAAGTTGGGAAAGTGGTGTCTCTTCGATTTTCGAACAAGCAATCCTGTCGGGGATCTGGCTCTCGAGATTCGGAGAACGATGCCTCTTCGATTTTTGAGAAAGTAATTCTGCTGGGGGTCTGGCTCTCGAGATTCGGAGAGCGATGTCTCTTCGATTTTTGAGAAAGTAATCATGTTGGGAGTCTGGCTCTCGAGATTCGGAGGGCGGTGCCTCTTCGATTTTGGAGCAAGCAATCTTGTTGGGAGTGTTTTCTCGAATGTGAGTAAAGGTTGGACATGTTTGCTAGTCTACCTTACCACGAAGCACAGAGGTTGACACACAGGGACTTTCCAATTATCCAACAGTGGTACTGTTCCTTTACCCTCTCTTCGATTTTTGAGAAAGTAATCATGTTGGGAGTCTGGCTCTCGAGATTCGGAGGGCGGTGCCTCTTCGATTTTGGAGCAAGCAATCTTGTTGGGAGTGTTTTCTCGAATGTGAGTAAAGGTTGGGCATGTTTGCTAGTCTACCTTGCCACGAAGCACAAAGGTTGACACACAGTGACTTTCCAATTATCCAGCAGTGGTACTGTTCCTTTACCCTCTCTTTGATTTTTGAGAAAGTAATCATGTTGGGAGTCTGGCTCTCGAGATTCGGAGGGCGGTGCCTCTTCGATTTTGGAGCAAGCAATCTTGTTGGGAGTGTTTTCTCGAATGTGAGTACAGGTTGGGCATGTTTGCTAGTCTACCTTGCCACGAAGCAGAGAGGTTGACACACCGGGACTTTCCAATTATCCAGCAGTGGTACTGTTCCTTTACCCTTGTGGGTAATAATATGGTAGCTAGACCTTCAAAATTTATGTGTTTAAACTTTGTTAGTGTTGTTTCTTTGCAATTCTTTTACCCTTCTTGGTCAGAGCGATGTAGTGGGAGCTGCAAGCTTCACGTGTCTCAACTTTGTCAGAGAACTTTGGCAAAGTTATCTGTGGTACCCATGAGCTACTGTTGCGTGTGGGAAGTGGGTGATTGAACAGTACGATTCATATGCTTTCTATTTCGTCAGAAATCTTCGACAGAATGCCCATAATTTCCGCAAAGTTGAGTGTGCGTGTGACAGGTGCTGACAAGGCTGGAAAAGTAGGTGCCTCTTCGATTTCTGAGATCGGCCCTGGTGGTCTCTGAGCAGCCCAGCTTTTGAGAAAGCAAGCCTCGTCGATTTCTGAGATCGGCCTTCGTGGTCTTTGAGCAACCCAGCTTTTGAGAAAGCAAACGCCTCTTCGATTTCTGAGATCGACCCTCGTGGTCTCTGAGCAGCCCAGCTTTTGAGAAAGCAAACGCCTTTTCGATTTCTGAGCAGGCGCCTCTTCGATTTCTGAAGCTTCGTCGAGTGCAGATTTTTATAGGGGCTGACATTAAGTTCCAAAGCACACTTGAATATCCACCAGTAGAAGCTCCATTCTTGCACTTCTAAGATCTTGATTTGTCCGACCTCTTCTCTCTTCAACACCTTTGAAAATGTCTGGCCCCTCCGACCGTCGTTTTGACTTGAACCTTGTTGAAGAGGCAGCCCCGCCTTCTCCAGACAACATATGGCGCCCATCCTTCGTCTCCCCTACTGGTCCTCTTACCGTTGGGGATTCCGTGATGAAGAATGATATGACCGCTGCGGTAGTGGCCAGGAACCTTCTCACTCCCAAAGATAACAGACTACTTTCCAAACGGTCTGATGAGTTGGCTGTTAAGGATTCTCTGGCTCTCAGTGTTCAGTGTGCAGGTTCTGTGTCTAATATGGCCCAACGCCTATTTGCTCGAACCCGCCAAGTTGAATCATTGGCGGCTGAAGTGATGAGTCTCAAACAGGAGATTAGAGGGCTCAAGGATGAGAATAAACAGTTGCACCGGCTCGCACATGACTATGCTACAAACATGAAGAGGAAGCTTGACCAGATGAAGGAATCTGATGGTCAGGTTTTACTTGATCATCAGAGATTTGTGGGTTTGTTCCAAAGGCATTTATTGCCTTCGTCTTCTGGGGCTGTACCGCGTAATGAAGCTCCAAATGATCAACCTCTGATGCCTCCTCCTTCTAGGGTTTTGTCCAGTACTGAGGGTCCGAATGATCCCCCTCCGGTGCCTTCTCTTTCTGGGGCTCTACCGACTGCTGAGACTTCTCCTAAGCAACCTTTGTGAAGGCTCCCTCTTGTTTGTTTATTTTGACTCAAGTATATGTACATATTTGTAACTTATCGGGGATATCAATAAATAAGCTTTCCTTCATTTCAACGTATTGTGTAAATACACCAAAGCCTTCTTCGCTAAGTTCTTTGAATTTTCTTTTGTTGAAGCTTGTATGTTGAAGTTTTGTGAGTGGAGCATATAGGTTGAGGTAGTGTTCCCTTAATTTCCCGAGTGATGAAAACTTCTCGGTTGGAGACTTGGAAAATCCAAGTCACTGAGTGGGATCGGCTATATGAATCTTAGAACGCCATTGTGTTCTGTCCTGTGTCATGTCCTCCGTTAGATCCAAGTACTCTAAGTCTTTTCTTAGGGTCTCTTCCAAAGTTGTATTTGCAAAGATGAGAGAAATGCTATAACTATATCATGTTTCTAAGTTATATGTTTCAATTTTGACCTTTCATTTATTGATTCTTCCACATATTTCGTTGTATGTTGGACATGGTAGTATTAAGGAAATTTATGAAAGTGATACATTAATGAGAATTGTGTATGCATTTGAAAGAAAGAGTGATATTCCTTTGTTTTAAAATATTGTGTTTGTTCACCTAGAAAACAGATTGTCGTTTTGATGGTAAAGATATGGAAATGGTCTAAATCTGTACAGGTGGAAAGGAAACTCCACCCACATTTTATTTTTCCTTATTCTACCTTATTTAGTAAATGCAGGTGTCAAAAAGTACTAATTGTGTGAATGAGTAGTCAATGCAAGCGTTATTAGGGTTGTTTTATGTTAGCTGGTTAATTTGTCATACTCATGCATGCATGTGACTAAATGGGAGAATGTATAACCGTGGTAGGTCTACCAAGATTTGTCATAAATAAGGTTGTTTTTAATGGTAATCCTCCAAATATAACCTTGGATCTAGTTTCTTTGAAAGTATCAGATTTGAGCAGACAATTGGTTTTCAAAATGTGACTATAGCTTTGTTTAGGTTTCATTCATATAGCAGTGGTCTGGTATCTTCTCTTCCCAGAGGAACCTGTTGCGTATCTGTTTCTTCTCATGTCCAATCTGATTCTTCATACTCATTTTGGACAAAACACCCATATGTGTGATATGGGTCTGTGTCCATCTTAATGTAATGCTTGTCTCAACTGTGGCAAGTATACCTATGAACCTTTTTCTTTTAGATGTAAAGATGTCGCAGCAGTGGATATAAACATGGGTTGTCCAAAGTCATTTTCTGTGAGTGGAGGAATGGGTGCTGCACTATTGACCAAACCAGATCTTATTCATGATGTAAATAATCTTATCCACTTAAGATTCTTTTTCTTTCCATCTGCAGAGTGCTTGCAGTTAATTTCTAACTTCCTCTTTTCCTTTCTAAGTTCAGATTTTGACTACTTTATGGCGGAACCTAAGTATACCGGTAACTTGTAAGATTCGACTACTAAAATCATCTCAGGATACTGTTGAATTGGCTAGGAGAATTGAAAAAACTGGAGTTACTGCTCTTGCTATCCATGGAAGGTAATCTCTCTTATACCCTGTTGGTAAAGTTCGGCTTTTTGTCTAGTACATTTCTACATTATCATTTTAATTATGCCCTTGCCCAACTGTATAGTTATGGATGGAATCTATATAAATGCATGAAATTGTACTCTGATTAACTATCTCTTCTGTTATGATTTCCCTGCCTTATTATCTCCTAACCGTAACATGCAAGCCATAGTTGAACTGTAATAGAACCATATTTAAGCTCACCATATCAACAACATTGGAAACCAACAAACAAGCCATCCTTACCCGCGGTTACTGTTCGTTTTGGGTCCTAGATAAATATATAAATAAAATTCCTTTAGATCCCAAGATTTACATCTGCTTTGCTGTCCTACGTAGAGGTTGTCATTCTAATATGTTAGTATGTAAGTGATTAGATCTTGAGTTGTAACAGCTTAATAAAATTGGGCCCAACAAAGAAAAGGAAAAATGCTAAGTGAAAAGAACAAGAAAAGGCGGATAACATTTGCGCATATTTGAGGAAGAAGAAATTTCATGGTAGTTTTTGTTGGGGGTCCATCATTAAGAGACTGACACCATTCTAGTCCTGTGCTTTTAGCTTTGAGTCTTTTGACAACATTTGGTTCCAGGATTGTGGGAGAAGGATGTGAAGTTCAGGATGAGCCATTGCTAACGTAAGTGAGGAGAAATTTTTGGAGTAGGTGAGGAAGTGAAAGTATCAACTGTGGAGTTTGTGAGAGTGAAGTAAAATGAGAACACCTAGGGCCTACGTTTTGAACCAAACACTTATGACCGAACATTTATGGCCTACCCTAATTCTACATTTTGACAACCATAAGTTTCGAGTGGGTCATGTATTAGCAGAGAGGATGATATAAGTAGCAACAGAGGGAAATAAAAACAAGCTTCAAAGTTGGATATAACAAATGTTAAACAAAATAGAAAGGCATATCTATGTACACTATGGCTTTGCATGTCACATTATAATGAATGGAAAAATTAGACTGCATGATGATAGGGTTTTCCTGTCATATTGAGTCACCAAAAATAAAAGGAAATAAGAAATATTTGCATTCCGTAACATTATTTAATGCGGGAGGGTTTGTTGCCAGCTTCTATAAAAGTAAAATAACATCAATATTCTTGTCTCAATTGCACGATTCTTGGTCTAACGTGATTCTGTTCAATAAAATGCAGAAAAGTTGAGGATAGGCCGCGGGATCCAGCTAAGTGGAGTGAAATTGCTGATGTTGTAGCATCCTTATCCATTCCAGTTATAGCAAATGGCGATGTTTTTGAGTATGAAGATTTTCAGCGTATCAAAGTTGCTACAGGTAGCAATAAGACTATTCAAGTAATCTTAAGATATTAGAATTTCTTTAGGACCGTATCATATTTCATGTTGGGGATACAAAATCTTACCTCAGATATTTCCTTTCTTGCACCACAATACTTATATCCTGGTCCTAAAGAAATACCCGAGCTGAGATTTTAGATTAAGTAGCCTTAATGTTATTTATATTAGCTGGGTTAATATCATTTATGTCAGGGTTTAATCTATACGATTTGTTATCACATGAGTATCTTAGAAGCCTGCAACATATGTGACCATGCACTGTATGTATTTTTTCGTCATTAAAATGGTAAAAATGGCACTAATTTCTGTAAAATGGAAAAATCTAGAAAGGCTCAATTTGGATACGAAGGTGTAATAGATGGGTTTGGATTTTGACAGTAAGCTTGACATGAGTTAGAATACCCTAAAAATACTATATGCAATTTATTTGAGATAACTAGGTTCAGTTGAATTAATCCGTATATTTCTTCTGTCTTCCTATGCAAACACAAAATTTTATGCAGTGTTAAGATTATACTTGTGTAATTTGAATAAGCCTTAACCAAAAATTTAGATCTGAAACCTCACATCCCTAATGGAACTAAAGATTAGGCGCATGCGTGTGCTGTGTATTCTTGAATACGATTATTGATGGTGCACACAATTGCTAAAGGTACCTCATCTGTGATGGTTGCAAGAGGAGCACTTTGGAATGCTTCAATTTTCTGTCCAAAAGGTAAATTACCATGGGAAGACGTGAAGAGGGAATATGTTAGGAAGGTAAGTGTCTCCTAGTGTTGTGTTTTATCAGTTGTGCATGATGGAATTAGCTAGTGGTCATTTTCCCTAGTTAACGGATTTCTTTGTGGAAGTACACAAAGGACAGAAAGAAATAAGAGAGTTCTTGAAGACTATGAACTTGGGATGAAATTCAGTTCTGGGAAGCCCTTTGGGCATTTGTTTCTAACTTTCTATAGAGTTTAGACTAATTCCATTCTGTAGCATTTGGTGGGATTGTGTCTCCTTGGTGGTGTAATCTTTTATTATTGTTTCTGGCTCAAGAGAGTTCTGTTGTCCTTTGCCTTCGTGTCTGGTCGTCTTCTTGACCACCTTTTTTTCCTTTTCTTTTCTTGCTCCCTTTGGTGCAATAAAAGTGTTTCATGTTATGATTGACTGGAGCTAGGCATGCTGACATGTTCTTGAACTTCTGACCGCAGAGCATCTTGTGGGATAACGACATTAAAAGCACAAAGCACACACTGAGGGAAATGATAACGCATCATTCGTCCCTTGAACTTGCAGAAGGAAAGGCTGTGATTAAATCAGAATCCTTGATAGATCTTGCGTAAGTGTCATTTTAATTGGTCAAAAGAGTGTCATTTATGTGCGTAGGAGTTAAGGTCTTTGGTACCGATTTTGCTATTAATTTCCTAATTGTACAATTTCTTCCTGTTTTTTGTTGTTCGCAGGCGGCTTTATGGAGCGGAGAATTATGAGTTTGTTCAGAACTGATTCTTTGTTATTGAAGAGTAGATAAATATTGACGGCCCTTTCCTTTTTACGCCGGTGTTTGTCCTCGGCCTTCAGGACCACCAAGTGAGTTTTGATTTTCAGTTATGCGTTTCATACATCTACTCTGTTAACTAGCACCAAGAATATGTATGACGACATGTTGGGGCTTCTATTGCTAACTGATTGGTTGGATGACGAATTCAATTGGATTGTCTTTTCTTTTTGGTTGGAAGTAGATGGAGGATGTGGCATCACTGGAATTCCTGTTGATCACATGTTCAAATGATCTATCTAATGTTCTCAAACACGCTGAGCGACAGTCGGGCGGTGGGCTGGAGCCTAGTGTCTAGGAGGCTGGCTCGCCTCAGGCGGAGCTCTAAGCGAATTTAAGTAAATTTATTAATATCGTATAAATAAGTGCTTATTTATACTTAAAAAGATACATAATTGCATTGGATATATAAATTGCAAAATAAAATGATATATAGATTACAAAGTATTAGAACATATTGAAAACATTGAGAACAAGTATATAATGAGCGTTATCCAAGTATTAAATAGGTCTTTTATATTTTATTAAAATAAATAAAAAGCAAAATGAAGTTTGTTGTTTAAGTGAGAATCGCGATCTAGGTGAGACCGTTTAAGCCGATCTAGGCTTCATTTCTTAATTTTCAAATGCCTAGAAATTAAATAGGGCGGTGGCAGTTGTCTAGCGCTTAGGTATGAATTTTTAGAACAGTGGAGCCATACATCCAAAACTTGATTGGTTCAACTCCCACTCCTTTAAAAAAAAAATTAACTAATAAAAAGAGCTTGAAAATTTTATGTTTTAACGATAAAGACAAAATAAAGGATAAAGTGAATAGTACCATAATTGATTTTTTAGAGTAAAAATGTGGTTTTTCGTTAAAATGAACAGCATCGCGGATTTTTTGTTAAAACTCTCTTTAAAAAATTCAAAATAAAGTCAAATTCTGTAATTGGGAGGTATTCGAAATCGCTCGGAGTTATAACGTGAGTCGACTGGTTATACTCTGTTTGTCCGCCACAGTTAAAAAGTTATCTAAATGAAAGAAAATCAATCAAACCCCTTCAAAACTAAAGTGGGTAAATTGCACAGTGAGGCTTTTTTACTGGTTCTGAACGAGATGGTGAGGTCATTTATAGTCGACTTGGTGTTGTCACTTGTACCACTTGAGCACTTTCTATGGTGTTCTTTATAATCTGTGTTTTAGGATACTTCAAATGTTTTAACCGCTTAAAAATTTAAAATTTAACAGTTAAAAAACTCATATTACTCCGAACTATCATAAATTTTTTGCTCAACAAATACGAAAAAAAGATATAAAAGTGGAATCAGCCTATTCTTCTTGCGAATAAAGAAACAGCAAGCCACGTGGCAAACACTTTGGTTGCTCTTTCAGCACCACCGACAGATCACGACCGTCGAATGGCGTAGAGCAATTTGGAAAATCGAGACAATCAAGAAGCAAGGGAAGATTGCACAGAACAATTTGGTCCTATCACATCACCGGTGAGAATGCAATCTTCCAATGTGGCCACCACATTATCTGATGCCAGTGGTGTTGATAGAACCAAAGTCTCTGTTTTTTTTTTTTTTTTTTTTACAGTAGTGTTGACTACCTTGGATATCAAGGAAGCTTTTCTTTCTTCCTCAAAACCCTACTTATGCTTAAACGTTTCGATCTAATCAAGCTTTTGCGTTCGAAAATTTTACGCTTTGTTTCTGCAGTGCGATTAATTAAGTCGATTTTCAGTTATTGCTTGTCGACAAGAACAAGAACTTGCTCTTTTCGTGCATATTAAAAGGAAACTGTAAACATATAAAACCGAGTAAACATTTTGATCAAAACCAAAGATAATATGTCTCAAATCTTGCAGCAAGAACAAACAAGACAAAATATCCTAGCAACATAAACACTAATTCAATCTAATTCAATCCCAGCATATATTTATCGTCTCTCGCCAAAGATCTGCAAGCTCCAATCATATTTTGTTGAAGGCGACGATATCACAGCTCTGCACATGCTGGTTTATTGGTTCAGCAGTAAGATGTTCCTCAATAAGAGTGTCGACAGAGACCAGGTCGTCAACAATTGTAAGCATTATTTGCAACTTCTTTACCCGTACCCAACATCTACAAGTTTGGATGTTCCCCAATGCAACCCTTCCATGTCGACACTTCTTACAGCCTCCTCAAGCAGTTTCTGTAAGATATTTCTGAAATCATAAGAACAACAACAAGAGATTAGGATCACAGATTTGATAAACCAAAATTACAATAAATCAATTACAATTTACTTATCTTTGGAATATGGAAGACATGGCTCTTGCGGATGACAAATGAGTCTTCTACTTTCAACAAGCGGAAGTGTTCCAGCAATAATAGGGTTTGCTCGGAATGGAACGTGTGTTTTGTGAAAGCAGGGACACCCTTAATATAGTGATTAGGGTTCCAATTAGTCAACTAAATATATCTTGGTTCCATGATTCTTGCCAACCAATATTGAATCACATTAAAAGCCAAATATCTTGAAGATCAAGTTATTTGTCTTTCAAGTAATTCGATTCATAATAATTGACAACTCAACATGAGTCTTACAGTTTGATGTCAGTTTCATCATCCCATGGCTTCACGTCCAACAGAACTGATGACTTGCCATACTCTTTCTTCTCTGTATATGCCTTGACGAAAGCCGCCACTCGTTCTTCAGCAACCTTCTTCTCCCCTTTGGTCTCTTCGAGATCAACATCGACGAACTCTTCGCCAAAGAGATCAACATCGTCAGCTGCCTTTGTTTCAGCTACAGGAGGAGTATAAGTAGAAGCTGCGTCCCCGGTCTCGATAATGACACCAGATCCTTCTCCAAAAACAGCAGAAAAAAGAGCAGCGATGTGGTTGTACCACCTAGACACATTCACAAATTCCGGAGATGGTGGCTTAGAAAGAGCTGCATGCACAGTGAGATCATCCTTGGAAGCCTGAGAGCCAGTGATGTAACTGCGATCAAGCAAGTAGTCATCCAGTTTTTTCAGGCCAGCAGCCGAGTTGAGGCCAAAGAATGTGACTGCCATTGCTCAGTTTTGGTTGGTTTTTCCTCAAGAGCGAAAGAGCTGCAGAGAGAGAGAGAGAGAGAGAGAGAGAGAGAGAGAGAGAGAGAGAAAGAGAGAGAGCGAGAGAGTTAAATGTCCTCTCACAGGCCTTGATAAAACTCAAGAGAGTACGTTGTGGTGTGTTCTGACATATGTGCAGGTTATCTGTTTATATAGAGGTTTGCACACCCTTCTCTACCAAGGATTCCTAGCTAGACCCTAATTCAATATCCTTTAATAAGTAGCAATTCCTAAACCCATATGCACCAGGATAAGCCTTTATTGGACTTTTAACGCACCTGAAAATCCACGTCGAGAATGGGACGACAAAGAAAAAGTTGGAATATTTCCGACAAGAGCCTTTTTCTGTGAAGCGCGAAATAATAATAAAATCCCTCATCGACAGTTTTACAAGAGGGAACTCTTCGCTGCTTAAGATTATCTGCAGTGAACTTCTCGACGAATCTGTTCGCCGCAAAAGGAACCCTAGCAAATATTCCAACTTGTTTCCTTTTGTGTTTTAACACATTCACCCTTCAAATATAAATCACTTGCTCATTTGCTTAACCTTGATGCGCAGCAATAGCGTGAGTACATATTTATCCCCGCAAAGTATCGGGGATTTCGTTTGGTTTTGACAGATCAATGCCCTCATATTATTTCCCGTCACAAGCCATGAATGCATTACATATATCAAACTGGAGGTTCAAGTAAGTGGTAGAGCATTAGTGACAGGAATCAAATCCATGAAGCATATAACTTGTAACCATTAGTTAGTGACCTTATCGATTACATGTTATCTGGCTTTCTTCTACTCAAAGCTCGCTGCACTTTCCGAGACCTCTAATTCCATTTAAGGAGACTGTATACTACATTCACAATTCTAAGGAACGCCACGGAGGGATCCTTTTCAGGTTTGCTAGCTAGCTACTGATACCGAATTTGTTTCAGTGAAGTACAAATTAAGAAATAGTTGTTTGCTATAGTTCCTCATTTTCAATATCTCTGCGATATGAGTCCATTCTTTACCTCTTTTTTTTCTTTGTTATTTATGTTGTGCGACATTTAGGAGCTACACAGGTCCATGGGAAGTCTTCCAAAAAGTAAGGAACTATGCCATCGCTCAAGGAAGTTGCTTTAGATAGTCTTCCATCGGCTTGAGCGTACCGGAATATACCATTGTAAGACTCCAGTTAATTCATTCATTACATGTATCTTGTATGTAGCCTTTTGGAGTACAGAAACTTAATCTTCAGTCACTACGAGAAATCTATATAACATTGGTAAAATTGAATTGGCTAATAGAACAATTGCTTGTCAAAAGTGTCATAAATGTTGTACATCTGTAGAATGCATTACTAACAAGATACGCAGGAGGTTGTCTAGTAGTTTAAGGAAGAAGAAACTCACAGAAACTCAAAGGGGTGCAAATTGAATACCGAACAACCTTAAAGCCGTTTGTTGAACGGGATAGGCTTGGCTTCAACTAATTGTAGGAACTGGTTTGGATAGGCTTGGCTCGGCCTCATTTAAGGCCCACATTTTAAAATGGCTTACATAAGTCATGTTAGTGAATGCATAATGCTAATTAATCCAGATCTTAATTAATATTATGTTTGGTTCAAGCTAGGATTGATATTAAGATCCGTTCTCAAAGTCACCTAGTGACCAAGGATTCATGGTCACCAACCATTGGATTTAACATCAAAGGTTGAGATTAAAACATTAAAATCACATCCAATTATTTTTCACCTTGACATCACGTTACAAGGATAAGAGACCATTCATTCTTTAGACACCTAGTGACCAAAAGAACATTGTGTCAATCAAACCCCTGTAGAAATGCAGTGAACACAGCTTCAAGGTCATCAATGGTGACGGCGTGATATTCTATTGCCAGAAAATCACTTTTTGGTGAAAAAATCCAAATTTTGATACAATCAAGCTTAGTGACTCACGAACATCCTCCAACTGAAATTACTTCAAAACTCATCTATTTGATCATGTTTTGCTCCAGATGAAGTTGAAAGTCCTATATTAAAAATACAATTCAAAGTATCAAAATTCTTCAAAAAGAATAACCAAAATATACTAAGAATAAAATTAAATACATAATATAAAATCTACTCATCAGACGGCATAACTTCCTTGTTAAAACTTTGAATGATATACATTATGCTCCATGAAGTTTTATCTTCAAATACAATCTTCAATCACCAATGCTCCCTTACAAATACCTTACGGTCCTTACCTTACTAGTACGACTTAAAATAACTTGACACAATACAATAATACATCAAAGACATGTACAAGAAGGCAGAACATCCATCTCAATGATAGGCAACAAAAGCAGTAATCCTAATTAACATTACTTAACTATAATAGTTTTACCATACAGTCAGAAGACTATGAACCTTTTCACCTTACGGTCAACTCCATTTACAATACGCGTTCATGAAGAAAATTTACATTCATTCGTCATCGTTGTTACCGACCTAATCTCAGTGGTCGGTTGACTCGGTTTCTCTCCTTTAAAAACTTAATTAATAAGAGAATGACACCGTAAATAATATCTTTCATTCAAAAATATTTTTATTGAATACATACTTCTGAGATAAATTGCTGTAACCATACCATACTTTGTCTTTAATTTTAAAAATTTGATGTATTATGGTGTCGTATCTCGTGTCTCTGTCCATGCATCGTAGCGGTTAGCCTACTTCTCGTCTCTCTCCCTTTCAAAATCCAACACATTCCTTCGCAGCTAAGCTTTCATCTGATCGTTGACCGAAAAAAAAAAACGGAAGCTTTCTTCTGATTCTTTGTTAATTCTTCCCTATAAAATCCCCAACGATCTTACGAATTCAAAACACAAATATTCAAAAGATGGCGAATGAGATATGGATCGTTCCATTTTATGGGCAGGGACATCTCTTCCCGCTAGTGGAGCTCTGCAAACAAATAGCCTCCCGAGACTTCAAATCCGTTTTCGTTATTTCTTCCAACTTCTCCTCTTCCATCCCCTCTTCCCTCCGCCAGCACCCGCTTGTCCAAATCGCCGAAATCCCCGAATCGAGCCCATCGTCTGATCCATCAACGCCGCCTCAGCCAACTCCTCAGCCACTCCACCGCCACCACGATCAGGACAACCAGATAGCTAACGGTCTTGAGAAACTCCTTTCGACCCGATGCCAGAGTTCGGATTCTGCGCTGCCCGTATGTGCCGTGCTTGACGTCATGATGGGCTGGACTGCCGAAGTTTTTAAGAAATTTGAAATTCCAACCGTAGCTTTCTTCACCTCTGGTGCTTGCTCTGCCGCCATGGAGTATGCCATGTGGAAGGCTCGGCCCTTGGATATCAAATCCGACGAGACCCGTTTGCTCCCCGGGTTACCCGAGGAAATGGCTCTCACTCTATCTGATGTTAAACGACAGTCTCGCGGACCACCGCCACACGGTCATGGTGGCGGCCCACCAACAGGGCCAGGTACAGGTTTTCCTCCGCCACCCGGTCATGGTGGCGGCTCACAAACAGGGCCAGGAGCAGGTTTTCCTCCGCCACCGAGCCAAGGTGTAGGTGGTGGCTTTCCTCCATTTGGCCCAAATGCAGGTATGCCTCTGCCGGGCCAAGATGCAGTTGGTTTTCCTCCATTTGGATCGGGGCACGGTATGCCTCCACCCGACCCGCCTCTTAATGGACCTGGCCCGGGAAGAAGGGGCCATCCGCAGCCAGGAGGTAAACCCCCGTGGACAGAAGATGCTGACCGATCTATTGCGTTGATGATCAATACGTGTGATGATCTGGAGCGTCCATTCCTTAAGTACATTGCGGATCAAATTGGAAAAACGGTCTGGGGAGTTGGCCCGCTTTTGCCCGAACAATACTGGAAATCGGCCGGTTCAATTCTCCACGACCGCGAGTTCCGAAACAGCACCCGACGGTCAAACATCACCGAAGACGAGGTGGTCGAGTGGCTAGACTCGAAGTCGTCCGGATCAGTACTCTACGTGTCATTTGGCAGCACGGTAGCACCTACAGTGGAGGAGTACAAAGTACTGGCAGAGGCATTGATATCATCCACCCAGCCCTTCATATGGGTGGTCCAATCCGGTTCGGGCAGACCGCCCGGTCCCCAAGGGGCCGGTTCGGAAGGCGAAGAAGGATACTATCCACACGGAATGGAGGCTCGAGTGGGGAAAAGAGGTTTGATAATACATGGATGGGCCCCACAGCTGCTGATCCTGAGCCATCCATCAACGGGTGGATTTTTATCACACTGTGGATGGAATTCAACTGTGGAGGCAATCGGGCGTGGGGTCCCGATCCTAGCGTGGCCAATCAGAGGGGACCAACACCATGATGCCAATTTGGTGGCGAGCTTTCTGAAAGTAGGGTATCATATCCCTATTCCTGACGAGAAAATATTAATTAAGAAGGAAGATATAGTGAAGGGAATCGAGATGCTGATGAGTGACGAGGACATGAAACGACGAGCTTCGGAGCTGAGTGAGAAATTTGAGCACAGATTTCCAACGAGTTCGGTTGCTGCTTTGGATGCTTTTAGAGATTTTGTTGCCCAAAAGCCAAACGCAGCTTCTTTGTGATCAGTTTTTTCATGTTTGATTATTTGTTTGATTTTTCACTTTTCTTCAGTGTATCAATCTATAATGAATGTGTGTAACTTTACTACACATGTCACACTTTTTACTACAATTTGGAATGTTTTGTGTTTGTTTACATCATATATAATCGACCCTGAAATCACCGAGTATTTATTACATGTTGAAGCATTCCATTGAAGGAAGTGCATACACCGATCCCATTTCCTGTTGAATATTTAAAAAAATATATATATATATATATATAATAATAATAATATATTATATATATATATATTTGAGGATGTTTGATGGGAAGTTGGGTCATTGACCCAACAATTATATCTTTTCGAAAAGCATTGCAGCTTTTGCTAATAGAGATACCCAATGGTTGCTGAATGTTTTACCACATATGTGATTTTTGGGTAATTGGTGTTTTGTATCAGATATGTCCATTAGATATACTGTTGTAATGTGTTGTGTCCCATGGTGAAAAGACATACTCAAATTAAAGGATGTGTCTAACGGGTGCAATTCTCTCTATATATATGAGTAACATTAGTAGAAGAGAATTCATTAATTTCAGAAATTTGTTATCTATACAATTTCTTTGCTCTCTTGTCTCTCCATCACATTCATACAATTTCTTTCTAGTTATTTCTAAGGGAATATAATTCGATTTTGCTAATCGAATATTCCATACTTTGTTGTATCCTGGAAGTGACTTGCCAAGAACCCTTTAGCAAACTCATTCGAGTGGGGGCAAATAACACTTTAAGGAAACGATTCAAGTCGTACCTCAAAGTCATTATTCGGATTATTCTCTATTTTTCTATATTAACTCTAACATTTCCTACTTCACTCAACACCACATGCCCAATGAACTACCCTCAACACGCATGCGGCAACCATTTATAAGATCCTCAAGTAAAAATGGATTTGTATAAAATATAACGAAAATGGTAATACCACATTTTTCATAGCACGTTGTACCATCTTTCTAATAGATATGAGATCTGTATGTGTTGTTGGGCCCTACCTCTATTAGAGATGGTACATATAAAGAAATATCTTGAGATATCTTCACATGCAAGAAGAAGAATTGTCTTACAAAAAAAAACATATAAAGAAAGAAGAAAGTTGAACTAGTTGTGCCTTAATTCATTTCATGGTCTTTTTATTGTTGGAACATATTTTATTTGCCACCAAACAGTCTACGATTAAGAAATAAATACGCCAAACCGTCCAGGGCTCAGATTTTTATGAATTACTTGAAGTCTTCTTATTCATCATCATCTTTCCAAAGTTCTTATTTTAACAAGGCCCAAATTGAAAGATATGGGTAGTGGTGGTAACTAGACATCGCAAACTGGTTGTCATTGTCGTGTTCATGTTATTTTTGTGTTATACCTATGTTAATGGGCAACCCGATAAAGACTTCACTAGTTAACGGGTTGATCCTAAACTTTGGATTTTCCAGTCAAATTCATGGGTTGTGCAAGAAAATAATCATATCGCTCGGTCGGCAATATTGCGTTACAGATGGCGCTGTGACACAATATTGGCAATCTAATAACGGACCAAATTTCAATTTCCTAAATCTTCACTTATTACCATGAAACTGATTAAAGGCAGGTCCTGAGATTTAGAGATCGTGTACCATTTTTTAAAGTGAAACCTTTTCATGATCTAAGATGACCATGCTAAAGACAACATTTATCTTCAAATGGTCGATCAATGTCTACCAAATGATCAACAAAGGTGCCCCCTCCTATGTTTTTAATCTACCTGACTGTATTTCCAGCACACCAAAAAGTCTCCCCAAACTAGTGCGCATTGTCGGAGTAAAATAAAAGAGCATGGATGGGAAATGCCAAATGTTAGGCCAGACTTAAGGTTTTCTAGCAAAAACCAAACTCTTTCCACGGCGGTCCGGGGAATGAATAAAATTAGCCAAATAAGCAGATCAACATCTCTGGTTAGGTTGCCGCAATTGTGTTCTCTTACTGAATTTTTGGCAGTAATTCAATCCCAGCATATATTTATCGTCTCTCGCCATAGATCTGCAAGCTCCAATCATATTTTGTTGAAGGCGACGATATCACAGCTCTGCACATGCTCATTTATTGGTTCAGCAGTAAGATGTTCCTCAATAAGAGTGTCGACAGAGACCAGGTCGTCAACAATTGTAAGCATTATTTGCAACTTCTTTACCCGTACCCAACATCTACAAGTTTGGATGCTCCCCAGTGCAACCCTTCCGTGTCCACACTTCTTACAGCCTCCTCAAGCAGTTTCATGTCAGTTTCTGTTAGACGAAGTCAACCGTTGGTGGTAACCAACGCTTCTTGAAGAGTCGTGCTGTGCTTAGGAGTCTTATCTCCTTGTTTATAGGACTTCATTTTGAATTATTCTTCCAACTGAAACTGGTTGTAATCTTTGTAGATTCAGTTTGTATCTTTTGAATTTTGAACTTCCGTGTAAGTAGGGTTAATTCAAACCCTGATTGTAATCTGTAAGTGGTTATAAATACATGCATCCCACGCATTCAAGGGGTATGCAACTGAAGTGAAATCTCTGTGTTCTTAAGTTTTACATGGTATTGAGCCTTACTGTCTAACGACAACGATCCTTATTTTTTTTTCCTCGCTTCCAATGGCTGAAAACAATAGTGCTTCTTCTCAACCATTCAATCCTGTTTCCCCAAACAATCCCACCCATCCCTTTTTCTCCATGACTACTGTTGTAAACATTAAGCTAGACAGGACCAACTACCCACTGTGGTTGGCCCAAATCCTTCCTATTCTCAAGAGTCGAGATTTAATTGGGTATGTTGATGGCACTTTGGTGTGTCCCCCGAAGCACATACCTGGTGTGGCAACTGTTAATCCTGCCTATACCTCTTAGATGCAGCAGGATCAAATGATCCTAAGTTGGATCAATGGCTCACTTACTGCATCGGTTTTGTCTGTTGTGGCCAGCAAGCGAAGTGCTAGAGCAACCTGGGAAGCGCTCGAGCAGCGGTATGCTTATTCTTCACAAAATAGGATTTTATTTTTTAGGAATGAATTGCTGCAGACAAAGAAGGGTGATATTTCGGTAGCCGATTTGGATCGCATGAATGCGATTGCTGACAACCTTGCCCTAGCTAGGCAACCTGTGAGTGACGATGAATTAGTACAGATTGTGCTGAACAATCTTGGATCTGTTTTCGAGATGACAGTCAGTGCTGCTCAAGCTCGTGATACACTTATCACGTATCCAACTCTTAAGGCGCTATTATTGACCACTGAAAGAAGAATGCTGGAGCATGCTGCTCCTGTGGTGAAACAAAGCAGGTCCAAGATTGTTCAACACAATCTGTACCAATTCATCATCACTCACAGGTTGCCCAGCTAGGGCAAGGTTGTTAGCAATCGCATTCATGCGATCCAAATAGTCGGCTACCGAAAGATCACACTTCTTTGTCTGAAGCAATTCATTCCTAAAAAATAAAATCCTATTTTTTGAAGAAGAAGCATACCACTACTCAAGCGCTTCCCAGGTTGCTCTAGCACTTCGCTTGCTGGCCACAACAGACAAAACCGATGCAGTAAGTGAGCCATTGATCCAACTTAGGATCATTTGATCCTGCTGCATCTAGGAGGTATAGGCAGGATTAACAGTTGCCACACCAGGTATGTGCTTCGGGGGACACACCAAAGTGCCATCAACATACCCAATTAAATCTCCACTCTTGAGAATAGGAAGGATTTGGGCCAACCACAGTGGGTAGTTAGTCCTGTTTAGCTTAATGTTTACCACAGTAGTCATGGAGAAAAAGGGATGGGTGGGATTGTTTGGGGAAACGGGATTGAATGGTTGAGAAGAAGCACCATTGTTTTCAGCCATTGGAAGCGAGGAAAAAAAATAAGGATTGTTGTCGTTAGACAATAAGGCTCAATACCATGTAAAACTTAAGAACACAGAGATTTCACTTCAGTTGCATACCCCTTGAATGCGTGGGATGCATGTATTTATAACCACTTACAGATTACAATCAGGGTTTGAATTGACCCTACTTACACGGAAGTTCAAAATTCAAAAGATACAAACTGAATCTGCAAAGATTACAACCAGTTTCAGTTAGAAGAATAATTCAAAAGGAAGTCCTATAAACAAGGAGATAAGACTCCTAAGCACAGCACGACTCTTCAAGAAGCGTTGGTTACCACCAACGGTTGACTTCGTCTAACCATCATCCCTTGGCATCACGTCCAACAAAACCGATGACTTGCCAGACTGTTTCTTCTCTGTACATGCCTTGACGAAAGCCGCCACACGTTCTTCAGCAGCCTTCTTCTCCTCTTTGGTCACTTCGCCAAAGAGATCAACATCGACGAACTCTTCGCCAAAGATATCAACATCGTCATCATCGTCAACTGAGGCCTTGTTTCAGCTACAGAAGGAGTACAAGTAGAAACTGCGTCCCTGGTCTCGATAATGACACCAGATACTTCTCCAAAAACAGCAGAAAAAAGAGCAGCGATGTGGTTGTACCACCTAGACACATTCACAAATTCCGAAGATGGTGGCTTAGAAAGAGCTGCATGCACAGTGAGATCATCCTTGGAAGCCTGAGAGCCAGTGATGTAACTGTGATCAAGCAAGTAGTCATCCAGTTTTTTCAGGCCAGCAGCCGAGTTGAGACCAAAGAATGTGACTGCCATTGCTCGGTTTTGGTTGCTTTTTCCTCAATAGCAAAAGAGCTGCACAGAGAGAGAGAGAGAGCGAGAGAGAGAGAGAATTAAATGTCCTCTCACAGGCCTTGATAAAACTCGAGAGAGTATGTTGTGGTGTGTTCTGGCATATGTGCAGGGTATCTGTTTATATAGAGGTTTGCACACCCTCCTCAAAGGATTCCTAGCTAGACCCTAATTCAATATCCTTTAATAATATTTTTTTTTTTTTGGTTAATATCCTTTAATAATTAGGAATTCCTAAACCCATATGCACCAGGGTAAGCCTTTTTTTGGACTTTTAACGTAGCTGAAAATCCACGTCGAGTATGGGACAACAAAGAAAACGTTGGAATATTTCCAACAAGAGCCTGTTTCGGTGAAGCGTGAAATAATAATAAAATCCCTCGTCGACACTTTTGCGAGAGGGAACTCTTCGCTGCTTAAGATTATCTGCAGTGATCTGCAAAAGGATCACTAGCAAATATTCCAATTTGTTTCCTTTTGTGTTTTCACGCATTCACCCTTCAAATATAAATCACTTGCTCATTTACTCAACCTTGATGTGCAGCGTGAGTACATATTTATCCCCGCCAAGTATCGGGGATTTCCTATAGTTTTGATAGATCAATGTCCTCATATTATTTCCCGTCACAAGCCATGAATGCATTACATAAATCAAACTGGAGGTTCAAGTAAGTGGTAGAGCATTTGTGACAGGAATCAAATCCATGAAGCATATAACTTGTAACCATTAATTAGTGACCTTATCGCTGCACTTTCCGAGACCCCTAATTCCATTTAAGGAGACTGTATACTACATTCACAATTTTAAGGGACACCACGGAGGGACCCTTTTCAGGTTTGCTAGTTACTGATACCGAATTTGTTTCAGTGATGTACAAACTAAGAAATAGTTGTTTGCTATATATAGTTCCTCATTTTCAATATCTCTGCGATATGAGTCCATTCTTTACCTCTTTTTTCTTTGTTATTTATGTTGTGCGACATTTGGGAGCTACACAGGTCCATGGGAAGTCTTCCAAAAAGTAAGGAACTATGCCATCGCTCAAGGAAGTTGCTTTAGATAGTCTTCCATCGGCTTGAGCGTACCGGAATATACCATTGTAAGACTCCAGTTAATTCATTCATTACATGTATCATGTATGTAGCCTTTTGGAGTACAGAAACTTAATCTTCAGTCACTACGAGAAATCTATATAACAGTGCTAAAATTGAATTGGCTAATAGAACAATTGCTTGTCAAAAGTGTCATAAATGTTGTACATCTGTAGAATGCATTACTAACAAGATATGCAGGAGGTTGTCTAGTAGTTTAAGGAAGAAGAAACTCACAGAAACTCAAAGGGGTGCAAATTGAATACCAAACAACCTTAAAGCCGTTTGTTGCACGGGATAGGCTTGGCTTCGACTAATTGTAGGGACTGGTTTGGATAGGTTTGGCTCGGTCTCATTTAAGGTCCACATTTTAAAATGGCTTAAATAAGTCATGTTAGTGAATGTATAATGCTAATTAATCCAGTTCTTAAATAATCTTATGTTTGGTTCAGACTGAGATTGATATTAAGATCGGTTCTCAAAGTCACCTAGTGACCAAGGATTCATGGTCACCAACCATTAGATTTAACATCAAAGGTTGAGATTAAAACATTAAAATCACATCCATTTATTTTTCACCTTGACATCACGTTACAAGGATAAGAGACATTCTTTAGATACCTAATGACCAAAAGAACATTGTGTCAATAAAACCCCTACTACCCAAACTCAGAAAAGCTTGTTCAGAATGAGTTTGTGCTGGAGGCTGACTTAGGGTTTCAAAAAATGCATCAAAACAAATTTAGAAACTTTGCTCGAGGCTGCAGAACACAAGATAAAATTAGCATTCTGGCTGATGACGGCATAACTTCCTTGTTAAAACCTTGAATGATATACATAACGCTCCATGAAGTTTTATCTTCAAATACAATCTTCAATCACCAATGCTCCCATACAAGTACCATACCTTACGAGTACGACTTAAAATGCTTTCGAACTCGATACAATACAATAATACATCAAAGACGTGTACAAAACGGTAGAACATCCATCTCAATTATGCAACAAAAGCAGTAATCCTAATTAACATGACTTAACTATAATAGTTTTACCATACAGTCAGAAGACTAGGAACCTTTCCATCTAACGGTCAACGCCCTTTACAATACGTGTTCATGAAGAAAATTTACGTTCATTCGTCATCGTTGTTACCGACCTAATCACAGAGGTCGGTTGACTCGGTTTCGCTCCTTTAGAAACTTAATTAATAAGAGAATGACACCGTCACAAAAAAAATATGACTCTTGATTTCCAGGTGTCAAAGTTTCAGAGCATTACATCACCTTGTCGACCAAAACTTGCATGCTTTACAAGTTTCATTCTTAACTGTTTAAACAAACCTAACAGTCAAACCCTACTCCCTACTATGCACGGATACGGCAGTTCTGTCACGTATTGCGTATCAAATACATGAATAGATACAGTACGTTTTAATACGGTCAGTTACGTATTGAATATGCAACTAGATTGACAATACGGCATTTAAAAGATGAATACAAGTATTTGACAGTTTAAATACGGGAATCCGATGGTTTGCGGATATCCCCGTCATGGCCTTTGACTGGATCTGGTGGAAGAAGGCTGATAGGTACAAGGCAGCTAGGGCTACGGTCTTGTTTCTGAGCAAGTCATCACTGCTAAATATGAGATCTTAGATTCGATTCTCACCAAAAACGAATATCAATCATATTATTATGGCTAATTTTGAGATTTATCCCACATTTTTAGTGTAATTTAATTTTAAAAATTTAATGTATTCTGGTGTCGTATCTCGTGTCTCTGTCCATGCATCGTAGCGATTAGCCTACTTCTCGTCTCTCTCCCTTTCAAAATCCAAACCATTCCTTCGCAGCTAAGCTTTCATCTGATCGTTGACCGAAAAAAAAAACTTTCTTCTGATTCTTTGTTAATTCTTCCCTATAAAATCCCCAACGATCTCACGACTTCAAAACACAAATATTGAAAAGATGGCGAATGAGATATGGATCGTTCCTTTTTTTGGGCAGGGACATCTCTTCCCGCTAATGGAGCTCTGCAAGCAAATAGCCTCCCGAGACTTCAAATCCGTTTTCGTTATTTCTTCCAACTTCTCCTCCTCCGTCCCCTCTTCCCTCCGCCAACACCCTCTTGTCCAAATCGCCGAAATCCCTGAATCAATCCCATCCTCTGATCCTTCAACGCCGCCTCAGCCAACTCCTCCGCCGCTCCACCGCCACCACGATCAGCACAACCAGATGGCTATCGGTCTTGAGAAACTCCTCTCGACCCGATGCCAGGGTTCGGATTCTGCGCCGCCCGTATGTGCCGTGCTTGACGTCATGATGGGCTGGACTGCCGAAGTTTTTAAGAAATTTGAAATTCCAACCGTAGCTTTCTTCACCTCTGGTGCTTGCTCTGCCGCCATGGAGTATGCCATGTGGAAGGCTCAGCCCTTGGATATCAAATCCGACGAGACCCGTTTGCTCGACGGGTTACCCGAGGAAATGGCTCTCACTCTATCTGATGTTAAACGACAGTCTCGCGGACCACCGCCACACGGTCATGGTGGCGGCCCACCAACAGGGCCAGGTGCAGGTTTTCCTCCGCCACCCGGTCATGGTGGCGGCTCAATAACAGGGCCAGCTGCAGGTTTTCCTCCGCAACCGAGCCAAGGTGTAGGTGGCTTTCCTCCATTTGGCCCAAATGCAGGTATGCCTCTGCCGGGCCAAGATGCAGTTGGTTTTCCTCCATTTGGACCGGGGCACGGTATGCCTCCACCCGACCCGCCTCTTAATGGACCTGGCCCGGGAAGAAGGGGCCCTCCGCAACCAGGAGGTAAACCACCGTGGACAGAAGATGCTGACCGATCTATTGCGTTGATGATCAATACGTGTGATGATCTGGAGCGTCCATTCCTTAAGTACATTGCGGATCAAATTGGAAAACCAGTCTGGGGAGTTGGCCCGCTTTTGCCCGAACAATACTGGAAATCGGCCGGTTCAATTCTCCACGACCGCGAGTTCCGAACCAGCACCCGACGGTCAAACATAACCGAAGACGAGGTGGTCGAGTGGCTAGACTCGAAGCCGTCCGGATCAGTACTCTACGTGTCATTCGGCAGCGAGGTGGGACCTACGGTGGAGGAGTACAAAGTATTGGCTGAGGCATTGGAATCATCCACCCAGCCTTTCATATGGGTGGTCCAATCCGGTTCGGGTAGACCGCCGGGTCCTCCGCGGGGCGGTTCAGACAGACCGCAAGGTCTCTCGCGGGCCAGTTCGGAAGGTGAAGAAGGATACTATCCACACGGAATGGAGGCTCGAGTGGGGAAAAGAGGTTTGATAATACACGGATGGGCCCCACAGCTGCTCATCCTAAGCCATCCATCAACGGGTGGATTTTTATCACATTGTGGATGGAATTCAACAGTGGAGGCAATCGGACGTGGGGTCCCGATCCTAGCGTGGCCAATCAGAGGGGATCAACACCACGATGCCAAATTGGTGGCGAACTTTCTGAAAGTAGGGTATCATATCCCTATTCCTCCTGATGAGAAAATATTAATTAAGAAGGAAGATATAGTGAAGGGAATCGAGATGCTGATAAGTGACGAAGACATGAAACGACGAGCTTTGGAGCTGAGTGAGAAATTTGAGCATGGATTTCCAACAAGTTCGGTTGCTGCTTTGGATGCTTTTAGAGATTTTGTTGCCCAAAAGCCAAAAGCAGCTTCTTCGTGATCAGCTTTTTCTTGTTTGATAGTTTGTTTGATTTTTCACTTTTCTTCAATGTATCAATGTATAATGATGTGTGTAATTTTACTACACATGTCACACTTCTTACTACAATTTGGAATGTTATGTGTGTGTTTATATCAGATATGATCAACCTTGAAATCACCGAGTATTTATTACATGTTGAAGCATTCCATTGAAGGAAGTGGATACACCAATCCCATTTCCTACTTCACTCAACACCACATGCCCAGTGAACTACCCTCAACACGCATGCGACAACTATCTATAAGATCCTCATGTAAAAAGGGATTTGTATAAAATAAAACAAAATTGGTAATACCACATTTTTCATAGCACGTTGTACCATCTTTCTAATAGAGATGAGATCTGCATGTGTTAGCGGGCTCTATCTCTGTTAGAGATAGTACATATAAAGAAATATCTTCACATGCAAGAAGAAGAAATGTCTTATAAAAAACATTTAAAGAAAGAAGAAAATTTGAACTAGTTGTGCCTTAATTCATTTCATGGTCTTTTTATTGTTGGAACGTATTTTATTTGGCACCAAACACTCTACAATTAAGCAATAAATAAACCAAACTGTCCAGGACACATATTTTTATGAATTACTTGAAGTCTTCTTATTCATCATCTTTCCAAAGTTCTTATTTTAACAAGGCCCAAATATGAAAGATAAGGGTAGTGGTGGTGACTAGACACCGCAAACTGGTCGTGATTGTCATGTTCATGTTATTTTCGTGTTATACCGGTATTTTAACAGGCAACCTGATAAAGATTTCACTAGTTAACGGGTTGATCTTAAACTTTGGATTTACCAGTCAAATTCACAGATCGTGCAAAAAAATAATCATATCACTCAGTCGGCAATATTGCTTTACAAATGGCGCTGTGACACAATATTGACAATCTAATAACGGACCAAATTCCAATTTCCTAACACTATGTTTGGATGAAGAAATTTAAGATTACTAAGGAATTTTAAAATGACGGAAACTAAAATAAAGGGATTTTATTTTCTAGAATTTGTGAATTTTGTTGTTTGGTTAACTTAAAAGAACAATGAAATTGAAAACGGAATTTGTTAATTTTAAACTCCCAATCATAGAAATTAGGAAATGACACCTATTTACATGGAATTTAAGCTTGGAAATTAGAGGTCCCAAATTCCAAGTTTTTTTTCCATGCGAAAATTCTAAATTTCTATGTTATTAATCCAAACAAGGGAATTGGTGCATATCAATTTATAAATTCTGACTTTTATCCGAATTCCAAGTTTATTTTCCTCATCCAAACATAGTGTAAATCTTCATTTACTACCATGAAACTGATGAAGGGCAGGTCCTGAGATTTAGAGATCATGTGCCATTTTTTAAAGTGAAACCTTTTCATGATCTAAGATAACCATGCTAAAGACAACATTTACCTTAAAATGGTCGATCAGTGTCTTAACACTTACGGTACCTGACTATGTTCCTGACACACTAAAAAGTCTCCCCAAACTGGTGTTCATGGTTGGAGTAAAATAAAAGAGCATGGATGAGAAATGCCAAATGTTAGGCCAGACTTAAGATTTTCTAGCAAAAACCAAACTCTTTCAACGGCGGTCCGGGGAATGAGTAAAATTTGCCAAATAAGCAGATCGTCTCTGGTTAGGTTGCCCCAATTGTGTTCTCTTACTGAATTTTTGGCATCAATGTACCTCAAATTCATTCACCAGGATCCTTTCGTCTGTTTAAACTTGCAACAAAGCTAGTCAAGAAGTCGCATATCTTCGATGCATAACACCATAAGTGGCTATGTCAACGGTTAACACCATAAGTAGCTATGTCAATCGTTATGTCAAGCCATACGTGTTAGAACACGAAAAAAGGGCTCTATGCGGTCCCCATTTTGTATAACGTCTCACAAAGGCGTACTAAGATGGGTACCCGCCATAAAACCAGGTTTTACCAATACCAATCACTCAAACACCACCTAAAACTCACGACAAAATACGCAACAGTCCTGAAAGGCTCGAAACAGAAACAAAAACGCTTACCTTGTTCTGTACGTATTATAAAACTCTTGTCACAATTTTATGCAAAAAAAATTGCACTTGAATCAGATGACCATTCCTGAAGTGAGATATGGCAATGAAATCAGGAGGCATTATATGCGTATCTGATGAACAAATGATTTTGTATGGAAGAACTGAGCGGTTAATTTGTCTGTCTGTCGGTCATGATGGATCCGGTTCCAGCTTTGGTACAATGGCGGATTTGAGATCTATATGAGAAACACGAACGGCACCAATTAGCCTCTCTGGCAATTCATCTGTACTGTTTGCCTGCAGGTAACCAGTTCATAGTCAGTATACAACATAATATTTTGCTAACGTGAGCTTGCAAGCATTAAATCAAGCAATGAAATAGCGAGAAGCTAGTGTCTTAGTGATAAACTAAGCATCGCAGAGAGATAAAATCCATTGGAATCGTTTAAAATGAGGCTGACATGGCCTGTGCGAATACTCATAAACAAGAAAAACTAGGCGAAACTGGCCTTTCTACCTTTTAAGTGCCCATTGCCAGAAATGAGACCTTATCAAAGGCAACACAGGATACCCAACACGTGACAATAAACGTGGATCATTATGTTATTGGTAACAAACACAAACAGAAACTGGTAAAAATTTTACTGTAATCTTCAGAGTCTTGCATATTATATCATATTCGAGACATGTTCCAACAAATTACATCTATTTTATGATTCAATTTAATCAAAGTCTGACATAGGTAGGTTGAGCTAGGGGTAAATGACATTTATTGTATCTGTAGTTTCGCTAGATATCCATTTCAGTCCATGTACTCTCAAGTTTAGCAATTAAAAGAATGCAGTTTCGTTTGCTTGAACTTGTAATCAACTTCAATCCGTTAAATCAATCAAATGGGAGGATGAATATATGAACTTACAAACGTGCAAAGAGAAAATACACATTTTGGGTAGTCTGGAAACCATGTGTACACATGCTACGCACATTATCCTTCCATCCAGACATTTAATAGATTTGTCAGAACGGTTTTGACAGATTTTAACAGATTATATTCCTTAGTTTCCAGAAATTAAAACTACAGGAACTATAAACTTTAGTTGGGGCTCCTGATAAATGCGAGTTTCTGAGTTATAGAATAGCATATATGCAATTTCGATTCCCAGAAAATGCAACAAGTACTATCTGAAGCTTTGAAACTTTAAAAGCTAGCAACATTCTCAAAAGTTAATAGCGAGCTAAAAGAAATTAGCAAACAAATCGTTGCAAGAGGTACCAAACCCAACTGAAAGAAAAAAAGAAAAAGTAATTTATATTTAAGCGCTAGAATAAATCTAAAACCCCCATAATTAATTGCATGCATACTGCCAGGACATATCTGAACCAGATCTACCAACCCAAGTTATATTTGACGCTGAAAAATTATTCAATAATATTAATTGCCTAAACTACTATTATTTCAATCTGAACTACATAAACTAGGGGCTAGGCCTCATTTATTATTCAATCGATCACTCATTCACTAGTTCAAATGTATTGCTGAACATGCCTTTGATGAACAGTACAGTATTCCATGGTCTATGATAAAATATTTTACGAGAAGCATACCTGTACAAGGAAAGCCATGTCAACCACCAATGAGGTAATTACGCCAATTACCAGCCCCAAAACCCCATTAGCAACAGTAGATGAACCAATATCCACATCAATCTGCAGAATAATAAACCAAATTACGTATTTATACTTAAAAGAACCTTGCCAACCACAAGACCCAATAAGTTAATAAAAATGCAAAAAATATCTGGCAAGATTATATTACTTCTAAGTACTTAGGACCACGGATATAGTTGCAATCAACAGCTTTTCCCAACAAACAAGGAGTGCTTCCAACACTCTGGCGGACAATCCATGAACCCTGCATGGTTCCATAAATAATGTTAATAATATACATCCATAAAAGAACCTCTTTATATGGTACAAAAAGATAGAAGAGAAGAAGAACAAAAATAAAATAACAAAGAAGGAAGAAGTGTGGTGAGAAACACAAAAAATCAACACTGTTACAAGGATGAAGGGAAAAGAAATTTCATATCAGTAACCCTGCTAAGATTTTATTAGCTGAAAGTGTATGCTAATATGACACTATCAATTGACATATTGGGTATCTTATTCTTAATACAAATCAAGGATGAAAATTGTTGTGAATATTGCGTTTAAGAATGGGAAAAGTAGAACAAACTCGAGAAATCGAAAACAAAATAACCAAGATAAATACACCAAGAATTAACGTGGTTCGGCTATATGTGCCTAAGTCCACGGGACAGCATCAACAATCTTTCACTACACCAATAATGAGTACAACCAATAATCTTGCCAAGTCTCTAAAATTAAGTACTTGGCGATAAACTTGAAAGAAAAAGAACAAGAAATACACTCTTTATCTCTTTTCTTTTCTCCCACACACACTTTTCCCTGACAATATTCTCTCACTCTAATCCCTTGAGTGGTATACAAAATATTGTTTTGCTCCCATTCGAAACTAGTACAATAGCCCCCCTTATATAGAAGGTCTTCTTCAATTAGGTAAACAACTTCAATTGGGAAAAAACTTCTAATTGGAAAACCAACTCAAATTGTTTGGGAAAACAACTAAATCCTCTAAGTCTATAATTTCTAATAGACTTGGGACAACTCATCATGGGTTGGAAAAACCCAACAAAAATAACAAGGTCGGGTGAAACCATTCAAACCCTAACGTAAGTGAGTCGTGACTCGTGACTTGTGACCACCTAATCCCTTCCTAACTATTTCCCAACTAGACATTCCCACCTGCAACCCTTTTGACACCCTTCAAGAGTAAGTTGGCATTACTAATGATCTTCAACCTACATTAGTTCCCTGATAAGTCTTTTGTGAAGCTCAAGGACTAGCCTAATCATTACCATATTGCTCAGGTATTGAACTAATTTGATTCACAAAGAGCATACTCTCTTGAGCTCAAGAACTAGCCTAATCATCACAGGTCGTTCTAAAATGGAAACTCACTGGTCCTTGTTTCCTTGTTGCAACAGGATTCAGGGATAGTACTCAGGCAGCTGTTTGTTTCTGTTTCCTTAGCTGCATGTGGTAGTGTACAAGCACTTTTCTTATATGTGTTCTTGTGTTTTGCTGTCTTTTCAGATCTAAGATGAGGTTTAGCCTAAGTATACGATTTCCCATACTGTGGCTGTTGTCTACTTTGTTTTGCTCCTCTTTATTCGTTGTACAGAAATCCTTGTTAAGATTTTGTTTGTTCTTTTGTTGTTTCCCCTTGGTGCTGTGTTGGCCTTCTTTTCTACCCAGGGAGTATGTGTCCCTTGTGTTTTTGTTCTGTAGTGAACCAGGAATGATACGGTACAGATATATCATCCAAATTATCTCCGATTTCTATGCCCCAAAAATTCCGAAATATCGCAGCATTATGAACAGATATACTTGTTTTTGTAACCTTATCCTTCAAGAAATTATTTATATGTATAAATTCTGCTTTATTTATATGTATAAATAGTACACAAGCACATTTTTAAGTAAAGGAATCTCCTAAAAGTTGATCAATACTATGATTCATATAAAACTCATGAGCCAAAATTCAAAATGGTGGTCAGACAACAACAGTCCTGAAATTTGATATGAGCATTTATTTTTTTCATATATAAAGAAACTGATATTAATACCTTTTTAACAGACGGAATAAGCTTCAGTCTGCTTGTACGAAATTCATCATCACCATCAACAAACCGTTGCAAGAGGGATCCAGGTACTAATTCCTTTGTTACAAAATAAAATACCATACTGTAATGTGTTGATGCTGGGACCTGTAAGAGTATAGATTTTTGTCACTTCCTAGATTCTCAAAAATCATTTCTAGATCTGAACCAGATGGAATAAAGCAACTTACTTGCAAATTAACAATTAGAGAGAAAAGCCCTTTTTCTGAGGCAACCTACAGAAATTTACAAACAAGACTCAGATGTTATTAACAACAAAATAATAGGTAAGGAATATCATCCAAGTCCAGACAATGCCCTAATATAGGTAACTCAAGTGGCACTACAAGACAAAAACAACCCAACTGTATTATATGACCTTCAGTGAAATTTCAATATTTTAACACCAAAATGGAATATCTGCTAATGCTCTATAATGATTACTGATTAGAGTGTAGTTCAATTGTTGAATCAACCCAAGAAGGAATGGAGCTTCTAATACATACCTGTGCTGCACATCCCTGACGCCGAGCAACATGGTCCATTCTTTTTGTGTCTTTAAACCAATCAACAGCAACAAGATCCATTAAATGCTTCCCTGCAGGAATCTTCAGAGAGACATGGCCAACAATGTTATCAGAGAAAGCCTAAAAGTCATTATCAATAAATGATGATCCACAAAAATAAGAAACTACATAGGAATGGGCCAACATAAGAGAACCTTTGACTTATCATAACAAAAATGCTTGCTGCGAACTCTGAAGTTGCACCCATCAGAAACATTCCAGCAATCACGAGCATTATCATGGTCATCACGCCGTAGGTTACCCGAAAAACAGGATAAATCAATTTGATCAGCTGGTTCTTCTTCTACGGCTATCATGACAAACATAGTGATAAGGTGTTAAACCCAAATACTCAAACGAGGATCATAGTTTAGAATGAAACAGAAAAAGTAATTGTATACCTGTCTTCTTCATATCGTTCTCAAGACCATTTTGGTATGCCTGAAAGTATTAATAAAGAAAATAATAACTCCAATAAATAACTCATATCTAAAAAGAATATGCGGAAAGAAAAAGAGCACTAGTCTGAATCACACCTCTTGTTCAGCCTCAGCAATTTGAAATTCTTCATCTTCGTCCGAGTATTCATCCATCATCACAGAATTTCTGTTTGCGGAATTAACAGAAAAATCATGCAACTTTTGCCCCTTACGTGAAGAAACAGAAGCCGAGGACATATTGACCATAACGGGGATTCTTGGAGGAGCATTCCTTTCATCTGTTTGGGAAAACCACTCACGTAGTCCTATCATAAAAGCAAAGACTCAATTATACAAGAGATAGCTTCCTGTTGATTTTGTCACTTCAGAAGGAACGAGGTTTAAGAAAAATAGAATCCCAACTTTAAATTCCATTACAAGAAAAATATTCTTTGACATCTTTTATGAATTGTTTTTCGGCTTCCAAGCAGCTTAACTTAAGCAATAAAATTTCTGCTCTTTGATGAAAGAGGAATGGGAATATAGACAAAGGGTATCTAATTGAACAGCAAAAATGGAAATCAACGAGGAAAGTGATACCAAACTGCAATGCTCAAAACTTTGTACTTATCACTAAGTATTGGAATAACACAGGACAAGAAATTATAACAAGTAAACAAGGAACTTACCAGCAACACTATTCAACACCTGAAGAAGACAATGCTGTTGAAAGGATGGGACATAACTCACACCCCATCCTTTCAAATCAATCTGCATCAAATGCTGCACCTGAGTTCTAGGCCTCCCATTTCGAGGTTTAAGAGGGGAAATGTTGAAACCTCCACCTGGAAAAATCAGTACGCATCAGGTTTCTGAGATAACTGAAAAATTAAAACATAAGGACAAAGATCCCAACTAGTTCTCATCCTTTGCACTATAAGGCCTCTAAATAATGTAAAGAACTCACTCTCAATATGTGCCCGCACATATCCAGGCTGTGGACCACAGTTCTCATGCTCCCTAGAACGAAATAACACAACTGCACCATGAAAAGCACCAATTGAAAATTTCCATACACCAATTAACCAGAATTTTAAGCATGGGGAAAAGCATAAAAAATACCATAGCTCCCGTCATCATTTCGACGCCAATAGCGCACATAGCAAAGGTCACGCGGCCACACAACCCTGCAACCAAAAGGAGTCTTGAGCAACAAAACTATAACTGCACACTGCTAATTAGGACATTAGTCAAGCACCTTTCATTCTTAATTACAACGTTCTTCAAAGTTGGTCTGAAGAGATAAGGGGAATCATAATAGAACATGAAACACAAGTCATTATTCACAAAATTTAACCTCCCGTTTGGTATAGGATTTAAAAAAAAAAAATCCAATTTTAGATACCGTATATTCCATTTTTAAGTCATACTTAGTGTAAATTAAAACCACTCGTTTGATATAGGATTTTAAAACCACTTTGCATTTGAAAAACAAATTCTGTTTTGGTAGAATAGTTTCTAAAAATAAGAATCTCAAAAACAACCCTTTTTAGGAAATGCACAAAATAACATCATTTTTCAATGTTTTCAAAATACCTGTACCAAAAAAAAAAATGTTTTCAAAATACAGAAGCACTCATCAATAGAAAAGTTATTCTACATTATGAAAACAATTTTCAGAACTAAAACCAAACATATTTTCATATTTAACATAAATAAAAATCTGTATACATACTATACAAACAGACTACTCAAATTGTATGAGTCTTTGAAAATCAAGTTCAAACCATGAACCAAACAGGCCCCCAAGTTTTCCAAATACCCACCTAGGTTCTAAGAAACCATCTACTCATAGACTACTAAATATTATCTCCTACTACATTTTACTTAACAACAGAATATGAAGCTGCAGCCAGGAACGTGGTGATTGAAGAAACAGGAAATTTAAGTTAGAGATTACATTGGGAACCAGTCTAGCTGAAGCTTATGGTAAAGTACTGCCGTATGTCCATCAACCTCCTCAACTAAGCTACCATACTGGAAACTGCAATCCCACCTGCAATCATAAAAATATGACAGCTGATACTACAAACATGTTGGCATTGCCACAAAGGAAAATAAGAAAAAGAATAGATCAAAGATATTAGGCAGTTAAGAATATATAATCTCACAATGGTAATCCTAAAGCCCTGTGTGGTTTCTCACTAAATTGCCAACTGGTTTTAGGTTGGATGCATGGTATCAAAAGAGTGTGCTCTTGAGACACAAAAGCAGCCATCTGAAACCATCTTTTACCCACCCAAAAAATAAAACATCCTAAATCACAGGGTTAAAATCCACATTTCTCTACAACATAATTGCACTATTTTTTCCCCCATCAGAAGCTCAAATAAAGCAAATTGACCATTTTGAAGGTATGATACAATTTATAATCCCATGCCTTGACCAAGGAGAACCCAAAGATGGATCACAAGTTCAATTCCCTTCCATCCTTCATTTTATATGATTAGCCTCTTGCAATATGTAACTCTATACAATACACCAACAATGTATTCTCTCTTTCAATCTGATACCATTAGTTCAGGCCAGACAAGTTTAGATTAAAAAACCAAAGCAGGATTAACATAAAAATAGAGCAGTTCATTCTTTTATCGCTACATAAAATAAGCTATTATAGCAAATCATAAAAAAAAAAAAAAAAAAGGAAAATTGTAAAAGGAAAACACCTACTCAAACCGTGTTCTGTCCATGCTCATCACAAGCTCAAAAATTTCTTCACAAGTAGCCTCCACCACTCCAACAGCCTTCATGGCTCTACTGCAACTCCTTGGCTGCATATACAGAATTATAAATTGCAGTTGCAACCTAAAACAAGCTGATAGATGGTAAAATATCATAACGTACATAGTGTAAACAAAGACAGAATTCCATACAAGGTAATCTACTTCAAGAAGCTCTTCAAAAATGCGGAGTCCTGCGCCAAAACCAGAATAAGAATAAATCATTATGCACCATCAAAACCATTACCAAATAGGGTAGATGATTATTTTCCTAGATTCCATTTCTAGCATAACAAACAAAGCTCTACGACATGACAGTGGTTCACCATTTTGGCACTGGAGAAGACGCCAATGCTTTTTGGAAAATGCTTGGTTGTTGTTACTCTGGTTTGTCAGATCTGAATCTCTCGTCCAGTCTAATATTGTTTCTGGAGGACCTGCAGTCATCAAAACTGTGAGCTTCAGGAAAAGATACCACCAATCTATCCAAAACTCAATGATGGAAAGATATCAGTTTAGACCATTTCCAATTGTTGTTCTCCTCATCAAATTAGGATGAGCATCATCTTCATCTTCCTGGGCGCTAAATCTGCAACGCATTAAGAAAAAAACAGATTAAGATAATATAGTTGCATCCACAGCCGGGGGCCAATATGACAAGCACATCAAATTCCCAAGAATAGGTCCAACTATCAATTTTTCTTTCTGCTTTACTTCCTTTTTCCTTTTCCTTTTTTCTTATGACATTAAAGGGACATGTACTTCTAAAAAAATGGCTTTGGACATTTCCAAGGTTAAGGGAGTCTTTTTTACATGTAGTAAAGGAGTGAATATGAAAACCATGATGAGAATGGTTGAGATGAAAAATTGGCAACACAAGTTTAGAGTTTCAAAACCATCTCTATTAGTTTTTTTATTTCACTTTTTATGATAGAGATAGAAGGGAAATACAAAAGGGAAATTAGGGATGAGGACGGGTGGATCAAGGATGGTGGTAGAGATGTAGAAACAAACAGTATGAGGAAAACACATAAATGAAAACTAAAGACCAAAGCCCAAAAACTATATTGAATTGTTTTCACGTTCAAGAGTTGTTTTCATGGATGCTTTTTTTTTTCTTCCTCCCTCTCTCGCTCTCTCCTATCACCTTTCTTCATCCCTCTCTCCCATTACCTCATATCTCCACAGAATGTCAACCAAAAACGAAATGATTATCAAACGGGTCCGTAGTTGTTCCAGTTGTTCCAAACATTTAGACTAGCAATAATTTAAACCATTCCATTCTAGAATAATTACGGAATTGAATGTGATAGCATTTCCATTCCACCATTCCAGTTAAACAAAATAGGTCTTATTATTGACGGAGGCTGGAATGAATTGGGTAGTACCATAAAGGTGCTACTCATTGCTTAGTAAAAGTAATGTTGGATATGGTAAAGGAAACAGGGCCAAAGAATTGTGAGGATGCTGCCGGCTCAGATTAAACCCTAACTCTGGGTAACAGGAGGTTTTGGTCTTTACTTTGGGGTTCTATAACGTCAGAGTTCAGAGACATTTCTCTTTCTTTTACTCTGCTACATTGGAAGGCAGCTATAAAATTGTCTCTTTATCAAAAACATATATATAAAATTTTATTTCTATAATTTTGTTTGGGAGCTATAGCTTTTGGTTAGTTTCCTTATAGCAATTGATCTTTGGTGGACATCTTGTTCACTTTTTGTACTTTTTTTCTCTTGGTAAAAATCTCTTTTTGAAAAAATAAATAAATAAAGGGACATGCCAATGCTCATGAAGCACAAAGAAAGGAGAAATGACAAAAGATCCAATGGCCATCAGCATACAATGTCTGGTCGTATTCCATAAGTTATAGTACTTACTGACTTTCATGGTCGGATGAGGAAGCAGTCCTCCCATTATCCATGCCAGATTTGTATTCGAAAGAAATATATTTGTTACCATTTGTAACTTGTGAACCTTGATGCTGCACACAGATCAATATGCAATTATTCCTGTATTCATTAGCCCATGAGAAATCGGGAGGAAACTTAATTGTCTCACTAGCATGAGGTCCAAAAGTAACTACCTGATCAATGACATACTCTATTTTATCCTTCCATACTAGTGCCTCCTGGATGTTAAATGCTGCCATCTGGAGCAGGACAGTACCCAAATGAATAAGTACTCGCAACAAAATTTAAGCAGTATGACTTTCAGAACTCAGGATTCAAAACAATTAACAGAAGAAATGCACATAAGTGTGTATAGGTGAATGTCAGGAGTTCAGAGCAAAACAGTTATGTATAAATAAGAGAACACCACAACAACCAACTACAAAAGGCTACACTTAAAAATAAAATAGAAAAATAATAAATTAAAATAAAAACCCAAGTCCATAACCAGAATAAACCACAGAAAGTGTTTTACTACTTTTGGCAATTCCCATTAAAATAAAAGTCTCCTACTCTCAGACGTGTGCAACAGCCTTTTCTTATTGGGCCCATTTATACAGCTCCTGATAACATAACAAATTAGAGAGGAGAAAACTTCACACTATGATCAGAAGTTTAGGAAGGAAAGGACAGGAGAAAATAGGTTTTATCTCTAGGGAAGAGGACAAAAAAGATATATCTCTCCTCTCCATTGGATGCTTAAGGAGAAACGGATAGGTGTAAACCCTCCTCTTTAATAAGATATATAATTAAAATGACAGTAATTTCATGGTCACACCCCCAACCCCTGTCAAAAGAACTTTTGTTTACCTGAAAGCCCTTTCAAACAGGCCCTATTATATCAGGCTCCACCCAAGCCCTTAATAAAGTCCAAAATCAGACAGGTCAATGCTCCATAAAGTATATGGATAACTTTTTAATAACGACAGCTATCTCATGCACAGATACTTTATAGCTTAAGAATGAGTAGAAACTATCATTTTGCAGAAACATAGAGATAAAATGCTCCTCGTAACACAAGGGTACACAAGTACCATCTATTAGGCCTTATAACAAACAAGTCACTTCAAAATGATCCTGGCCCTAAGATAATCAAAAGTTATTGACAACACCAACTAAATTCTATGTACCATCATACCATGTGAAATCAACAATAAATAGGAATGAGTACAAAGAAAATGAAGTTTACAGATGTACAATATTTGAACTCATTAAACTTTTTTAACCATGCATATATGAACATAGATGACTAAAACAACATCAAAGGTAGTATCTTCATGCACTTTCAAAATATGAAAGCAAAAGGGCCCTCACCGTGATTCGAAGGTATTTCTCTTTCTTGTTGTAAACAGACAAAACATATACCATCTGCACCAAAATAATCTCTTTCAGAAAAAAATATTAAAAAAAATCCATCATTGGGATGAATATCAAAAGCACTGTCGAACTATCATAATTAGGATGGAATGTAAATAAAAAAGTAGATGTAACAGAAACACAGTTCCAAGTACAGCAAAGCCAACATTAAGTTACAGGCAGCTAACTGATTTTTTTCAATATCCAAAGGAAACTTGTATCCATTAATTTTCCAAAAAAGATTTAAATACAACATTCAAGCATCAAAGAATCAGAAAGTTATTAAAAAAAAAAAAAAATCTTTTCTATTTTTTCTGGAAACATTCTAGGTGGCACATAAGCATGTTCACCCAGCTGCCCCTAAATCATACGCATAACCTCTAAAAATATTTCTTGAAGTTCTAATTCTTTAAAGGAGTATGAACATAAATAGCACTCTGAGAACACGGTATAGTCAATTACAGCACTCCTTTAAACAAGATCATCCAACAATCACCTAAAAACACATGATCACATGATCTGAGAATTAGATATTAGCTGTATATAAATGTTAAGAACACTAGGATATAGGCAACGCTTCCACCCTTACAAATTAAACAAGTCATCATTAAAGAACCAAACTGAGCTTGAAGATCCAAAAAATACATGAACAAGGAATCCCCCAAAATCTGCAGAAATCAACAACCAAAATGCACACCCCAAATATCTTCCGCCCCAACCCCTCTGTAATCATCAAAGGTACTCATATTAAACTCCATTCAAATGACCCAAAATATTGCAAACACCAAAGACCCCTTGGAAAGCGTTGAACTGAATACTTAACAACTCAAAGCACCACTTTGGATAACCCAGCACATAATGAATCATTTAAACAGCTTCAACCACAAATGTAAGGAGTGACAACAGTGAAACACATACATGATCCACACTTTCCTCCCCCTCTTTACAAAATACGCACCACATTAATAAATCACCTTTTCGGATTCAATGTCTTTCATCCAGACCTATTGATGCCTTAGGCGATTTCTACTGACGCCAACATATCTACTTTAACCTCATCATGCAACAATGCTACATGTTTGCAAATCACATAAACAAGCCCACGGTTTCTCGTCAATTAGTGTTCAAAAACTTCCATCAACAAAACACACTCCCATCCCATCCGAGAAATAAATGATGAAAACAAACAATGCTTAGAACTTCTAACTAAATGACATATTCGGTATTAAACTAACCGACATCAAGTATCAAGCATTTAAATATTCACATATATGTATATACATTTTCAAATATACATGATGTTCTTCCACATCAACAGATATATATGCGTTTCCGTAAGTAAGAAATGCACAGATACAAAACAAACAAATTGATTAACTCACATGCCCATGGTGAGTCTTCAATCCTCGATCCTCCACTCTACAATTTCCATCAATTAACAGCGTCTTGATCGGAACCTAATCAAAACACGCAACAAAAACACCATTTACAGTCTTACAAAACAGTAAAAAGTTACAATTGAGCTGAAAATTCGTTCACCTAAAGACTCACTGAATCAAAAAGTGAAAAAAAGTAAATGAGAATTTGCCTGATTATCCTGAGGCTTCCGCTTGTAGTAGGCGAGTAGCCGAGACTCGAGCACGAAATACCGCATGTGAATAAAGGACCGGCCGATCTTCCTCCGCCCGTATCGTACCATCCACCCTTCGTACACAACCTTGGACGACATCGTTTCAATCCAAACGCTGCCGGAGTCCGAAATCTAAATTTTGAAACCGAAATTCTCACCGACTCGGAAGCTCCGATCACAACCTTCGCTTCCAGCGAGACCACTCTTTCACTATGTAATCTGATCACTCATCGTTCGAACCAGATTACCGAAAAATCCAGCAAATCTCGACCTAGTGCTCCGAATTCCACATTGAGATCGAAGTTCGGTGGAATGTCGAATTCCTTGAGATCTAGAGGAGAGAGAAATGGGAGAGAGGAAGAGGAGAGAGAAACAGTTTAACAGGTGGCGGTGTTATTCAGAAGTGGGTGAAATGGCCGAGAGCCGACGATGCAAAACGACGACGTATAAGTTGGGGAGGTCAGCGAGGGCCTGTATGATCCCACGACAGCGAATTTGAGAGTGCGATTCTGACGGCCAAAAGTGGGAGATCCCACGTAAGTAAAAAAGGCGTGTCCTCGCTAAAGCTTGCCACGTGGAAAAACGTGATGGGAATTTGGAGGCTGTGTGTATTGGCGCCGGGTAAATGCCGTGGCAAAATTTTTAAAAGGGATTGTGCAGTCTGTGGTTGCTTTACGAGCATCGCGGACCGTCCGAGGAAAATCAACTCATATTTTTTTGTTTTTAGTTGATAGAAGAGTGTAGATCACCCAAAACAATAGATTATTATAAATAATTTGAGCTTTAGAGACCGTCTGCAATTATATTATCAAACAAATGAGTTACGATCCATTTAGATTGGTTTTCAAAATAATAAATACTAAAAATTCATATCCAATTGGCAAGGTTGTCATTTAAATAGTCGGATGATATGTTGGTACTGCTACTATGAGTTGTTTTAATGTACATTGATTGTTCTTAGTTTCAAGACTATTTCTCTTATAAATGTTGTAGAATTTGTTCCATTTTAGTCTTATGTAATGCGATGTACAAGATTATTTCAAACACTTTGACAAATAGATAAAAGAAGGTGTTGCCTTGCATCATATCTGAATATCAAAGTGTCTTCATATCGTACAGAACTGAATAATTCTAAACAATGCCACAATTGGGTTTGAGACAATTCATTGTTTGAAGTAGAGAAGGAAAATGGTGCTAACCATGTAGGATATTTTTATTATATTTCTCCATAAGGAGGAATATACAAAATACAAGGGTTATGTACAAGCTAAGTACTTCATTACATCAAGCTTCTTCTCTATACTATAGAAATCACCAACGACCAACTTGCTAACTAAGCTAATTGTGATAGCTTTAGTGAAAAGATCTGCTAGTTGACATCCCAAATGTCGATTCCACAACCAAAATTGATGTTTGTCATCCAGTTTGGCACTTAAAACTTGATAATTGCTTCAACCTAAACAATTGTATCCTCTATAGTCAAGATGTACAAACCCTCAACTCTTTTACCACGACCAATTATCTTCTGAGTTTTAAGGCCTTGAAAATAACTATATATGGGGTAGAAGTAAGTGGAACAATGTAAGGTATCAAGTAGTTTTCCTACCAATAGAACTTTGAACTTAATATAAAGGACAACTAGAGCATGGACCAATGATAAGGTCGGAGTAAGAGAGATGGTGCCTTCACCTTTATCAGGTGACAGTCTCCATTTGCACTAGTAATATACAAATCATGCACATAATCACATAATTCATAAAACATTCTAGGGTCACCAGTTATATGATCATTGGCCGCTGTATCAATTATCCACTTCTTTGTTCCAATAAGATGTATAACAACAATATGATTATATTGAACCATTTAGTCAAAACACGAACAATAAAGGCACAAAAATATGCAATGAAATTGAAACAATTCACCACAAATACCCTTCCCAACACTATAGTAAAATAAAAACCTAAGAATGATTAAATACTATTAATAAATCCATTTTTAAGACAATGTCTTAGTACTTTGACAAAAAAAAATTATCATAATCACACGTATTAGAGTATTCTACCTGCGTTTTACTTGAACGTAGAGATCCTTGTTGTTCATTCATTTGTCTATATGAGTACGTAGTTTAATCTCAATAATACCATGGACATTCACAAATATGAGGATGCCTTTAATTAGCATCTAAGATTAAGGACTTGTTCGGGCAAAGATTTCTTTGGAGAAGGTTCCTCGGACCTCAACATAGCTCCCCAAAGGATTGGCACTTTGAATGTGTAGTCGGGCTCTTGCTTGTCGATGTGCTACAAGAAGAGAACAAAGTTAGTTCTAAAAAGTGCCTTTGTGGGGCCTTAGCTGTAGGCCTTAAGACTCGCAATCAAAACTAACTAAGTGTTAGGCGCGCCGCTGCTATCTTAGTATAGCAGATGTAGAATAAGTGTGTTTTAAGTTGGTTACTTACGCCCCAAGTTACTTCAAACTTCTTGTTATCAAAGGATTGTCGTGGATGGGTTAAGTCCACATTAAGTTCTTTTTCTTGCATTGTAAACAAAGACTTTTAGTTCAAAATCTTGTATGTTCAAATAGAGGGAGTCCAAAGCCCTTTAAGTCATTTGTTTGATCCTAGATTTCTTTTAATGAAAAACATATTGATCAAACTAACCAGATCCAAATGCGAATAAGACTCTTGAAATAGAAAAACAAGTGGAAATGACTTGAATACATGTTGGATAATACATTAAGCGATAGATCTACTAATTTAGAAAACAAACAAAGAGCTTTAGGCAAGATTTCACCTTGTCTGGCAAGGTTGAACTTTTTGCAGTCACTACTCTTTGTATTTACAGGGTTTATATGCTAAAAATGGATGGATGGTAAACAAGTTTACACAAAGGAATTGATACTACACCATTGAGGGAGGTAGCAGAGCTTTTATACTAAACAAGAGATAGCTTTTTCAGAGAACTATCGCTAAGAATGACTGAATCTGGGTTGATTTCAGTTTTTAGATGCAAATCTGGCTTAAGAGCAAAGTTTGTATGTTTGTTTGCTTGATTGCTTGAGTGTCCTTGTCTCTGGGGCCTCTTCTTCCTTTTATAGACAAATTAGCCCAACTGCAGTAACTTTTGCTTTTGCCCGAATGCATATGGAGGGTAGTGAGTCATCAACTTTTTACTTGTAATGCCACTGGAAAGTGTTCTTTGGCTGGTAGTAGGTTAGTCTCTATCACTTGTCATTTTAATGGTAAACATGTGGCTTGTATCTTGGCTGAGAAACTTTCAATTTTCCTCATGGCTCGATGGTGGGCTTCAGGCAAGTCCCCTTTTAATTGGCATCCTTGGACTATCCTTCATTTAAGCCCAATGTTCAAATATTAACCAAAACAGTGCCCCATTTAATCATTGTTGAGTCTGTAAATCGAGGTGTTAATAATGATTAAACAACCATCGCATGCCTTCACTTGGGACTTGCGCCATTTAAGACAGTCGTTGTTTAACAAAGCCTTTACACTAACCCATGAATTCCAACGTTAAGTAACTGTGACTATATAATCCTCAATTAAACACTTTGGCCAAATAACTTAACACTTCCAAACCTTCTAATTTCCAAACTTCCCAGAATTCTCTGAAGGATGATTTTGTGAAAACATGTTCATTTGAATAACATCTATAGCATGCATTTAACGATTAAAAGGCGGAATCATGCTTGCATGCATTCAAAAACAAAACATTACCCATGAAATTCAAAGCCTAGTAGATTGGTGAACCAAGACTCAACTCAAATCAAAGTGAGTTGAGAAATTTATACATTTGTAGATTCTTCTTTGCATAAGCAAAGGCTAATCACCCAAGGAGAGGGCCTTCATTCCTTGCTTCTTAGATCCATGGATTTGGATGGAAGAATATGGTTCTCCAAGTTCCCAAAATTGAGAACCTCTAAGTGTCTACACCAAGTTTGGATTGGAGAAGAAATGAGTGACCTTGGAGGAGTAGGATTGCTAGATACACCCTCCAAGGGGGCCGGCCTCCTAGAGAGAAAATGAGAGACATGTTCTCTCCAATTTTCTCCAAAAGAACCCATAATGAATTTTAGGCTATAAAGTTCTTTATATAGTCACTTCTTTAAATGACCTAAAAAATCAAAAAACCCTAATTCAACACACATGGCCGGCCACATAAGGGATTTGTGCTTTTGGGCCTTTGTGAATCTTTATTCATTAAATTGTCATACAACTTAAGTCAATGGGCTTGACGTTCAAAGCCCATTGGGCCTTAAGGTCCAAAACTATCCCGAGGTCTTTAACGAACTTATTCGTTTGATTAATTAACATATTAATTAATCCTTGCCATAAACAATTAAACCATTTAATTATTCTTACTCATCTCCATTGTTTCTTCAATCTCCACCTTACACGATGTACGATCCATTAGGTTTCTTTTAGCGAGGCAGTGGGCGATTAGAACTCTTTCAAATCGATTGTGAATTGAAACTTACTTTCAATTCTCCCTTTAGTGATTATACACGTTTAGGGCTTCCACAAACCAAGAGTGACACCTAGCAGCATATCATGGTTACCCAAGCTAATCAGAAGAGGTAGAGAACATATTCAGTTTAAGATTACAAATGCAATACGGTCTTTCTCTAATACAATACTCTTGACCACATTGTTTGGTTTGATAGTTTATTCATGTCTACTATCCAATGTGATTCGTGTGCTTATATGATTACCTTGAATGTGATTTGGAACGACTTTCCTAAATCTCATTCATACTCTGGTCAGAGATTCTAAATCATATCATAGAGTATTCTCCCTCAAACGGTTTGAAGGTTAGAGATCCCTTGTTGCGCATTCACTTGCCTCCATAGCTAAGTGGCTTAACCCCAACGATGCCGTGGACACCCGCGGATGGGGTGACTTTGACATAATCAAAGATCAAGGACTTAACCACAAGACAAACGTGATGCCTCAAGTCAAATGACTACTTTGCATTATCCCAACCATGAGTTCTCATGTGACATGAATATGAGAACTCTTCGTTGATCGTGTTCAGTGAACTCATTCTCTATTGAGCACCTACGTACTTGTCTTGATGTCACACACACCAATGACTCGAGACTAGTCACTCTCCCTGAGAGAATACACAGCACGTACTGATCTTAACGGACTGTCAATGCCCAATTGGCAATCCTATGATCAGGAACGTTTAGGATGTATCTACGAAAGAATGGTCTCATGAATCTAACTTCTTTAGATCGCATTCTCCCAATCACATATTCCTTGGACTTATCGTTTAAGCATATAACATTTATATGAGACGACTCAAACAATAATCTTTGCCCTTGATATTAAACTAGATTAGTTTAACATGTGAAATGTCCGTAGAGTATCATCATATGATTGGTTTTAGGGCACATTTCCAACATTCTCAGAACCTTCAGAATTTGTAGAATTCCTCTTGCTTTCTCAATTCTTGCCTCCTAATCTCAATTCCCTTCCAAAACCTTCCAATGCACCCAAAACTACCCAATCTTCTTATGAAACTAGCGAGGGCATCGCCACTATGCGTCGTTTGCTCGATGGCCTTCATCGCCCTTGGGCTGGCCTGCAAACCTCGATTTTCTTCGAAGAGGAATGCGTACACTCTCTGGGACCTGCATAGACTTCCCAAGTCCCAATTGCCGTGGAGAACAATATGCCCAAGGAAAAGTGGTTCACTACTAACCCCTACTTGGCTAAGTTAGGCATTTCGGCTTCCAAGTGGTCGAACCACCGTCGTGGTTTTCCTTTAATGAAGGATGAAGGCTGGGCACAGTGGATAAATGAGCTCAAGCCCATCTTCAAGTAAAAATGGATGAACAATGGTGTATACGAGCTAATAATGCTCTTGAAGACCACCGTTATTGCCAAGCTCGAGCTGCTGACCACAACTCTCATCTTTTGGAACTAAGGGACAAATACTTTTAATTTCAGGATACGTCCTATGTCCCTGACCATCCTCGATATGGCCCAAGTCTTCGAGCTGAGGCCCTCGGGTTGAGTTATGGATGTCACCCAAGACTGGTCTCATTTTTCCCATTCGATGGCAGAAAGCTCAGGTAGCTCTGCCCTTTTTCTTTAAATTGAGTATAACTCATTAACCTTCAAGAGCTATAGAAACCTCATTTACAGGCTTCATCCCATTTGCTAAGATGAGTTTTAGCCCAACCTCCTCTACTGCCAACAAAGATCAAGAGCACATGTATTTTTTTATTGTACTTGCTCAACAAGCACGTTTTCCCCAATAAATCCAAGGGAGTGAAGGTCGAATGGATCCATCTAATGGAAGCTCTTCACAACTTTGATGACATGGCAATGGGCTTCTTCCTTCTCTTACATCTCTACCATCTTCTCTTAGAGATGACTCGGGGAAAACCATTTGAAACCAACCTCAATTAGCCAACTTGGATGGTCCAATTGTGGTTGTAATGGTACTTCCCCAAGCTTCGAGCACCCAATCTCAAATTTCTAGAATGAGTGACCCCTACCTGAATTCTAGCCGAGGCCTCACCCACCAACCATTCCACCTTCTCTAGCCTTTACTTCTTCAGAGTCTGCAAGACTCGGGCAGATTTGAAGTGGGGAGCTTTGGTGCTGAGGAGATACCCTTGGTTTTTTTACCAAACTTTCCAAGATGCCCTCGGGAAGGATGTTAACCCCTTATGCAATGAGAGGTTTATCATCTGTATCCAATCGAAAGATTTGGCATGGGGAGTCTGCAGCGATTGCTACGAGGGCGGGCTGAAGGTTTACCACCCAAACTTCTGTAGTAGGCAATTAGGCTTTAGGCAAGCCATCCTAATCCCTTATTTTGACTTAGTTCATTACGGCACCTCTTATCGCCTTCGCTTTCTTCAAGAAATCACTTTTCAAGCTGCCCGACGTAGTCTTGAGCATTGAGCAAGGTTGCCTGTAAGCCCATAGCTTTAAACTTTGAGTGCACTCACTTCTTCTCTTCTTGGTGGGAAGCTAAATGGACCAAGAAGTATAGAGGAGATCTCAAAGAGTCTCACGACCGCATCTTCAAGCACCTTACTATCAAGTCTTATCCTAAGCCAAGTGAGCTTGAAGGTTGGAAGGAGATGATCCATCAAAAGAATCAACTTATTCTAATAGGTATCATTTAATTTTCTCGACTTGTATTATATGATACTCCATGAATCTGTTTTCTTCTAATCTCCTCATTGGTCACTTTATACTTGCAGCCTAAGGCAACCCTGCGGAGATGGACGTCTGGCAAGATGAAGATGTTGCAGACGATTTTTTCCTCCAAGAAGTTATGGATGAGGTAGAAAGACAAAATGTTGGGGCAGGCTGTCACATCCCGGCCAGGGCCCGTTCCACCATCGTAGCATGATATTGTCCGCTTTGGGCTTACCATTCCCTCACGGTTTTGTTTTTAGGAACTCACGAGCAACTTCCTAGTGGGTCACCCATCCTAGGAGTGCTCTGGCCTTCTTCTCGCTTAACTTCGGAGTTCTTACGGAACTCGAAGCTAGTGAGCTTCCAAAAGGTCTCGTGCTAGGTAGGGATAGGAATATACATTTAAGGATCACTCCCTTGGGCGATGTGGGATGTCACAATCCACCCCCCTTAGGGGCTCGACGTCCTCGTCGGCACACTACGGCCAGGGTTAGGCTCTAATACCAAATTGTCATATCCCGGCCCAGGCCCCCACCAGGCCCGCTCCGTCACGCCTTGATTCTAGGATCGGGGTGTGTCACATGCGGCAATGTCTTCGAATTATTTGAAGATTCAGAGGACGAGGCCGAGCTTGTAGTGGAGCATCGGGCAACGAGTCGAACAAGGGCAACAATAGTGGAAACTTCAGAGTTCGAGCCCAAAGAGCAACCTCGAGCTCAACTCTTCATACCTGGTCAACGGGCAACCCTTACAAAGAAGAGAACCAGGGCTTAGTCCTCTAAGTTTTCTATTGCCCATGTACTTGAGGCAGGCAAGAAAAAACATAAGGCTTCTAGTAAGTTGTCTATCCATTTTGTTTAATTGCAACCTCCCTTTATGGGCTAACAATTCTTTATTCTTTGAAATCAAGGCCGCAAGCAACTAAGAAGCCTGTAATTGCCTCAAGGGAAGAGCATTTGGGCGCGGAGATACACCAAAAGGCTAAGGATCTTCATGATACCACCCTGGAAGAACTTAAGGTATGGCATTCATCTCAAATTGTTCATTTGAAGTTTTTCCTTCTCTCTCCCATTCTTCTTTTATTAATTTGTTTTGCCCGACTGCTTGAAACAGGCCATAAGGGAAGAAAGGATCTCACAGCCCGAGGCTTCCTCAACCTGAATGGCATATGTTTCTCCTTCTCGGGCTAGATCCTCAAAGGTATATCTCATATTCCCTCTCTTGAACTTGTATTTTTGTCACTTTGAGAGCTTTAATGCCTGGCTTTCATTTTTGTAGGCCAAGGTTAAAGCAGCTGCATCCTCAGTCGGGCAAAGCTCTACTTCCATTCCTTTAACTTCCCCTCCCTTGGTGATGGCTCCGACTTCCCAGTTTAACCCATCAACTAGGGATATGCTACACTTTGTGGAAAACGATAGTAATCCGGTGAGTACCTTTAACTTGAATCTTCCTGTTTTAAACATCCTTTTTATTTATACTTATTTTCTGTCTTGGTTTTCCTAGCCATCCCCAAGGTAGGAGCTTCATCAACCAGCAGCAATAGCCTTTGGGGAACCCATAGTAGGGCTGGGTTCGGTTAAAAAAGGTTCGATTTTTTGCCAAAATCGAAACCGAACCGAAATTTCAGTTCGGTTCAAAAAAATTTCGATTTTTTTCGGTTCGGTTTTTTTCGGTTTCAGTTTTTTTTTTGTTTGGTTTCGGTCCAGTTCCATTTTTTTCATTATTATTATTATTATTTTAGATATGAATATTAGTAAACTAGCCCAAAAGAGAACCTGCCAAACTAGCCCAATAGATCCAACAAACAATAAAGGCCCAAGCCATAAAATACAACAAAAGAAAACCTAGGCTTCTACTGCAGCACCCGTCGCTGAGCATCCCTACTAGCACAAATCCTCGCCACCAACTAACCGACGCCTTGCCAATTGTAACATCCGGCCACGAGCACCTGTCAGAACACAGCCAAACAAACAAGATCCAAGGGTTTAATAAAAATAAAGATCCAAAAACCAAAGATCTTTACCACATAGGGTTCCATAAAGACAAATCCAAGAACAACATCGGCCAATTTTTCTTCAAAAATTCACAAAGCATAGTCAACAAATAAATTCACATAGCATAGTCAACAAACCAAAGAAATAAAAACTATTAATCAATACATAAAAAATAAACTACCATTTTCAACACTCAAAGAATTAAACAAGAAAAAGAAAAAAAAAGAAATTGAATATTTATTGTTAAAGAAATCCGGAGGAACAAAGATGGATGTTTGGTGCAACCTCCATATGAATCCCAGAGTAAAAAACTATTTGGCTTATATTTGAAAAGCAGAGATCGAAAGTTTATGGTGAAAGAAAGGAATATTAGAAAGGAGTGAAGAAGTTGTTGTTGTTGTAGGTGAGAGTCCACAGAGACAGTCTATTAGACGAGGAGCAAAGAGACAAGAGGCGTAAGATTTGGAAAGGGAAAAAATGGGGATTGTCAAATAAATTCATCACAAACCCTACGCCTCTTGTGGTAATCCTTTAAAAAGTAAGATCCATGTTACAACCATGGACTTGGCAGGTTGGAGAGAGGAAGAGAGGAAGGAGAGTTTAAGGGAGGAAGAGAAGAATGAGGGAGAGAGAGACTGAGGAAGCAAAGAGGAAGATTAGCGGATGTGAGAGTGTTTAAGAATGAAAAGGAGTGACGGCTAGGGTTTGTAAACTTTATAAATTTTATAAAACATTAAGATTAGAATACCTATAAATAATATACTGGTACAATTATAGCAATACAAAGCCTACAGTCAAGTTGATTTGAATGAGCTATCCCCAACCTGGACGGAAAGGGTTCGAATCTTCACTCCATCAGGTTTTGAGTATTTATATTTTATTTCCATATTTCGGTCCGGTCAAATTTTCATACCTCAAAAACCGAAACCGAACCAACCAAATTTGATTCGGTTCGATTCAACATATTCGGTTCAGTTTTTTTCGGTTCGGTTTTTTTTTTTGCCTCGGTTGTCCGTTTTTTCGGTTTTCGGTTTTTCCCACCCACCCCTAACCCATAGTCCTTAAGATCCTCGTGGTATCGGAGGTACCTAGCCCGAAGGCTTCTCAGGCTGCTTCTACTGATGCAGCTGTGGCGTCAGAAATGCCTATCTCCCAACCTTGGGTATACTATGATTTAGACTTTTTCCACTTTCTGCAAACCAAATTACTAACACTTGTCTTTTCTTTTGACATTTGTAGGCTTTTGGGGAAGGCTTGGCAACATTTCTCCCTCTCCAGCAAGCAAGGATGATTCCCTTCATCAACCAAGGAAAACAACTTATCATATTTCCAAGGCTCCAAGTTCAACCCAAGTATATTAACTTTTCTTATCTTGCCTTCCTCTCTTCTGAATTATAGATTCTTTACTTAACCTATTCTCTTTAGTTGCAACAGGGTCTTGGAGAAGGCTCGGGCCAGTCTCCTCCGTCATTGGTATGCAAATCTGATCTTTCACGACCTCATCTAGCTTCTAGGGTCACAGGGATCCCCATCCTTGGGCCAAAGAAGAAAGTTAAGGCTACTACCACCACTACTACCTCTACTCCAACTTATGGGCCACCTCCTCTTACTGAGATCGCTTTAATTGCTGCATTTTCTGAAGAAGCTGGAGAAATACCCTTACCCTCTGCACCTACTCTTGCAATTGCATCCTTGCTCGAGTTCTTCAAGGAGTTCGGGCAACTTAAGACAAGGCTGAGTTCTTCAAGGCATCCCTCCGAGCTTCAAGGCTTTCAGGATTAGCGCCGGATTTTTCAAGAGTGGGTGAAAAGGGACTTCTCAGCGTCCTTCAGTCTTAAGGCTCTTCATGATGTAGAAAAACCCATCATTGAATTGCATAAAGCTCACCAACTATCAAAGGTTCAGTATAAGTTATTCCTTTCTTATTTCGAAAACTTGAGGGCCTTGAGGGATCAACATCAGCGGGTTAATAGGCAAGCCAATCGAGTGAAGTGTTTCAAGGAAAAACAATCCAAGACTTATGCTCATATTCAACACTTTATGGGTGAGGGTTCAGCCACAGAGGAGAGGATCAAGGTAGTAACTTCTGAGATCCATAAGTTAGAGGAGCAACTGGCTATGCTAAGGGCTGAGCAAGGAGTTCTTCTTAGCAAACTTCATCGATAAATTGAAGAAGTGAAGAAGAAGAATTTGGAGCTAGAGTATGCTGAGTCTCAATTAGTTAATAGCAGTATTGTTTTCGCCGAACCTACTAGAATATTCACAATTATGCAAACTTATCATTTTAGAATAATTACTTTAGGCGAAGACGTGAATCTGTTAGGCTAAGGTCATTGTAATTCCCTTCTTATGAAATGAAATGAATCTTTTCCCTATCTCTACTTGTCTCAATCCTTGCTTTATATTGAAGTTTTACTGCACTATCTATCCTTCAATAACTCACCCTCTTCAATATAATAATCTCTAGCATCCCACAAAGTTAGATGATTTTTTTTTTAACTTAGCATTAACTAGATGCCTTTGCAAGTTTCTCTCCAAATCTGCTGAGTAATATCATCCCTTAATCAGTACCTGGTTGACAATGAAATGATCCTCCCAAGTAGGACTCCACTTCCCAAAGCCTCTAACTTAAGTTCCCAAAGGCAAAATTGCCTTCCACACTAATTCTTCTTCTTTGAAGGTCTTCAATCTCACTTTCTTGTTGTATGCTCGGGCAACAGCTCTCTTCCCTTCTTGAATTTTATTTAAAGCTTCAATTCAAGCTACATCTAGATCTTCAATTCCTTGACACATAGCCTGAATGTATTTTTCACTGTGCAGCTCAAACTTGCTTTGAATCCTAATATAACTCAAATTAATCTCCATGGGGAGTACAACATCTTGCCTAAAGGTTAAGGCATAAGGAGTAGTTCAAGTTCCTGCCCCTCTTGGAGGTTCTGTAAGCCCACAAAGTGTCTCCTAACTTCTCATGCCATTTCTCTGGACTTTCTGCTACCATTCTCTTAATAATATTCACCAAGACCTTGTTGTTGGCTTTTGCGTGACCATTTGACTGGGGGTAGTAAGGACTAGATTGGATCATCTTTATCTTGAACTTTCTTGCAGACTTCTCTACTTCCTTTCAAATAAAAGATGGCCCTTGGTCTGTAACAATTGTCTCGGGCACCCCAAATCTGTGTAAGATCTTGGTTTCAATGAACTTCATGACTGCAGTTGAGGTGATAGTTTTGACAACTGAAGCTTCTACCCATTTAGTGAAGTAATCTGTTGCCACAATTATGAATGTATGCCCCTGCTAGAAGCTAGGTAAATTTGCCCGATCAAGTCTATTACCCATCCTTTGAAAGGCCAAGGTTTGACCACATGGTTCAAGGGAAATAAGGGCACATGTTGAAAAGGTCAATGCTTTTGACATTCCTTACACCCTCGGGCATAAGCCTTGCAGTCTTTCTGTATGTCGGGCCAAAAGTAACCATATCTCCTGAGCAGCCATCTCATTTTAGTTCCAGCTTGATGTGCTCCACAGATTCCTTCATGTACTTCAGCCATGATTCTCATAGATTCTTCTTGGCCTAAGCATTTTAACAACAATCCATTTGGAGTTTTTCTTAGCAGATTCTCCTCCCACATGACATACTTAGTTTTTTATTGTCTATTTCTTTTACTTATGGGGAAAAAAGGATTTTTCAAGTATTGAATAATAGGTGATCTCCAATCTTCTATTTCTGACTCTTTAGTCATAACATCTAGGCTGAATCCTCTATCAAAAATGGATGGGAGATTCCTCTTTTGCACCTCTACTTCTACCTCGAATCTTCTTTCTTGGATCTGTGCTCCAAAAGCCAATTGCGCCATCTCATTGGCCATTACATTAGATTCTCTGGGAATATGGCTGACTGATGAACAAATTATATTTCTTACAAGTGCACAAATCGATATGATAGTATAGCAAGCAAATACAAGTGTCGTACCCACAGGGATTTGCAAAGTCACCTAACTAAATCCAATTTTGTAGTACCCATTATAATTAAAATAACGAAAACAACTAAACTACGAAATTCAAATAATTAACCAAAAAGAAGTTGATCAAGTAATCTTAAGTGCAGTAAATTAAAGAGAATTTATGTAAATAATTTCTGAAAACAATGGTTGAAACACTAGGTATCCGACTTCACCATATCAATCCAATTCTATATCATTAGATAACTTAGTAAGAACAATTCAATTTAGGTTCTAGGGTTCGTTCTCTCTTTATTATGATTATCCGTTAGGCGTCCGGGTGTAACCAAGTATTCTTAATCATCAACTTAACCATGGCGTCTAGTCTAAGTCAATAATAAAAAATCCATTAAGTGCAAGAAGAACAAAGAAAACCAAAAAATGTCTTAGCATAGCATCTGCATCAACAACAATTCATTCATCCAAGAGAGCTATCTCAAGGCTAAGCATATGGCGTCTACTATAACCTTGTCTCATACATCTAAAAATTCATATTAAAGGTAGCTAATCAATAACATGAACATAAAGAATGATATAAGCACAATGAATGAAACTAGAAACCGTGAATTGATAAAAGAATGAAGTTAACTAAGACATAGAATTATCATGAAAGCTACATCAGATCCCTAACAAAGAATTAGTTCATCACGACCATCAAATTATAATAAGACATCATTATCACAATCATGATCGCCAAGTCAGAAAAGAAGTAAAAGAAAACAATGGAAAACCCCATCGGTGTTGGCGTCTTCCTTAGGTCAATCCTCTGTGATGAAGTGCGACTCCCCTTTTTCCTCTTCGCTATTTTTCACGTTTCTCTTCTTAAATAAACATATAAAGAATGTATAGGTAGGTTTTGTTAGGCTTGCTTTGCCGAAATTGTTGAATCCCATCCCAAACAGGAATCCCAACATCATCAGACTTCAATTTCCTGATCCAAACTGGACTCCACTTCCGCGTAGAATTCCTAAACTGACATTTTAGTACTAAAACATGTATAACTTCTTCTAGAAGCATCCAAATCATAATCTGTAAAATTTTTCCGAAACTAGACATCTAAAGCTTTCCATGCATATGTGACACAACACCCAGTTCGTCCTAATGAAGTTTTTGACGTCCCAACAAAAATGACAGTTTTGCGCAGCACCTTCCAGCTCCAATTATAATTTTCACACAGCAGCCATTAAGTTGTGGATTGAACAATTTAACATTTGTGATGATTGTTGGAATGCTTCTTTACTTCAATTCTTCTCAGTTTTGATCCCTTTTAGTCTTGAAATCACCAAAAGACTCCAAAGTTTTCTCTACGGCCCATTATCTACAAAATATGCACTAAACACATCAAACAACCAATTTCACAAGAAAACATAGCGTAAAACTTAACAAATATGGGCAATATAAATGTATAAATATTGTGTTATCACTGACTGATATTTAGTGCCCTAATAACACAACAATTGAGTAGCTGCCAAGTAATAACCAGCCATAGTGATATGCTTGCACTTGTATTCTCTATTTAGCTAATTAATCACCAACTCTTAATCACCAAACACTTCAACTTCAGTTGCTCCCAACTCCATCAAGATTTCTAGGCCAATTATTAGTGCCTCATACTCTGCCCGATTGTTGGTAGTCTCTTGATAATCCAGGATGAATGAATAACAATAGTGAACACCTTTGGGATCAATGATAACAATCTCGGCTCCAACATCATTTTGAGTGCAAGAACCATCAAAATACAACCTCCAATGAGTGATCGAGAGGTTAATTATCCTTTTTATCTCTTGCTAGATCCATTCTTCTTTGCTCGAGAATGCTCTGCTTGGTAGGATCCACACACTGGCCACCTCCAGAGTTCCTGGGATGTTGATAATCTCATCCCGTGGTTCTTGGTGCTCGGCCAAGAAGTCTGCAATTGCTTGTTCTTTTATTGCTTTTTGGGGCACATACTGAAAACCGAGATAGTGTTAGAATCCACTTTCCAATTCTTCCAGTTAGCATTGGTTTTGACAGCATATATTTGATCACATATGTCCTAGCGATGATGTGGATGTGGCAAGGTAATATGTAATGCCTTAGCTTGCAGGCAATGAAGTATAAAGCCAAACACAACCTCTCCACTAGTGTATATCTTGTTTCTACCTTAGTAAGAATTCTACTGAGGTAGTATATTGCTTGTTCCTTTCCTCCTTCATTGTTTTGGGCTAGCAAACTTCCCATTGACTTTTCAGAGGCAGAAATATAAAGCTTTAAAGGCTTTCCCCGCTGAGGTGGCATAAGCACTGGTGGAGAGGCCAAGTAAGCCTTTATTCTGTCAAAGGCTTCTTGGTGTGATAGGCCCCACTTGAATTCTTCTTTATCTTTCAATCTTAGCAAATAAGTTAGCGGCTGAATCTTGCCCGCCAAGTTAGCAATGAATCTCCTCAAGAAGTTGATTTTTCCTAAAAGCCTCTGTAGTTGTACTTTGTTGGTAAAAGGAGGTGATTTCATTATTTCTCGAGCTTTATTTTTGTCAACTTCCACCCCTCTTTGATGAACAAGGAATCCTAAAAAGTTGTCTGACCTTACCTCAAAAGCGCATTTCTTAGGATTCATTTTTAGCTTATGGATCCTCATTCTTGTTAAGGCTTGTCTGAGGTCAACTAGGTGTTGTTCTTCAGTTTTAGACTTTACCACGATGTCATCAATGTATAATTCCATGTTATGGTCAATCAAGTCATGAAAAATAGCATTCATTGCTCTTTGATAGGTGACAACAACGTTTTTAAGCTCGAATGACATAACTAAGTATTCATATGCTCAAACATGGCTTGGGCACCTAAAAGCTGTTTTATGTATATCTTCTTTGGCCCTTTATATATGATTATAACCAGCATTCCCATCCATAAAAGATAAAACTTTGTGTTTTGCAACTGCATCTATGGATAGGTCAACCATGGGCATGGGTATTCATCTTTAGGCGTGGCTCCATTAATGTTTCTATAGTCAACACAATACTGAACTGCATTAGTTATGGCTTTTAATATAGATACAATGTTGGCCAACCACTCGACATATTTGGCAGGCCTAATAAATCCAGCCTTCACCAGATTTTCAATCTCTTCTTTGACTTTTTCTTCGATTTTTTTTACATTCTTCGTGGTGCTTGCTTCACAAGTTTATATCCCTCCTTAATAGGCATTTTGTGTTCTACTAAGGTTGGATCTAAACCTGGCATCTCAGTGTAATGCCAAGCAAAATAGTCTTTAAACTCATGCAGAAGGCTGATTATCTTTGCCTGATCTTCATCTTCTAACAGGCCACTGATTTGTATAGGTTTAGGATCTTCCTCAGTCCCGAGATCAATGGTTTCTAAAAGGTCTTGTACCTCTGGTGGTAGCTTATCAGGTTCTGCATACAAAAATTTGATTAGCTGAGGATTCTCAGGCAAATCTTCTGTCCCATCCAGGTCATATATACATTCAACCATTTGTATGGCTACTTCCAACTTCTTCCCAAAAAACTCTTCTTCATTTATGTTCTAGCTGCTTGACGCTTCTTCCTTCCATTTCTCTTGTTCTCTAGACAAGCTTTTCCTTTCTTGCTTTCTCTATCTCTCATACACCAACAATTTTTTTTATTAATGACCTGACTGCAACTACTTGGTCCTTTTTTCTTTGTTCTGACATTACTGGTGTTGGGGAGTTGGGACAATATAGGGTCTATCCCATTCCTCCCTTGTGATGGACAACCCTTGTTCTAGCAGTTTTTAGGATGTCACCTTAGTCGGGCGACCGTTTTTATCTGCTCCTAAGCATTGAAGAATCCCAATAGTAGGATTGTAAAAGCTGGTTTCTGCTACATTGGCTGTGGGGAGGAATGGACGTGACTTAGCCTCCACAATCTCCTAAAATCCTAGTCTCACGACCCTTTCCTCATGGTAAACTGCTACCTATTGATGTAGGGTGGAAGGCACTGAGAGACTGATGAATCCAATCTTAACCTAATAAAGCTTCATATGTGGAAGTAATGTCCACAACGAAGAAGGCTCATGATTTGCTTGGAACCCAAGTCAACCTCCAATGGTAGTATCCTATGAGTTCTAGTAATGGCTCCAGAGAAACTAGAAACTGTTAAATCTGTGGGGATGAGATCATCCTCACCTCCACACATTCTTTTCATCTGCTTATATGACCGCAACTGCACCATCAATCAAAACCATTTTGAAGGGTACTCCTTCCAGATGAGCAGTTACATATATAGGTTTAAGATGGTTAGCTAGCCAAACTCGAGCGACTAAAGACCATTCTGTCTGAATATACTATCTCGGGCTCTTTCTTTGCAAGCTTAGGTAAGCATGTTCTGCTCGATTCTTCTTTCCCTACTTCCTCAACACTAACATGTGTCATAAGTTCTGTTGCCAAGTAGTCACCTTCCATCGTGGGAGGTTGATCAAGCTCGGAGCAAAACATGGCAGATAGAACATACGCCATGTTTACGTGGAAATTGCTAAGTTCAGGTAGATCCTCCTTCTTGCCCCCAATGTGGTCCATGAATTCATCAAACCAGGCTTGTGCTTCTTTTGGCAACATTAGCTTGGGCAACCTTTCCTCCTGAGTTATACCAAAATTTGGCATTTGTCTAGGAACTTCACCAAGGGTATCAACCAACAAAGGTGAGGGCATTCTCCTTTCGGGCGAGATAGTCGCAAAACATATAGGTTCTAGGCTCCATCTTGGGGCTGGCATCATTACCATATCATCTTGAGCTCTTCTCAAGATTCTGTACTTTCCTAGATGAGGGCTTTATGGCACATGATCTCCATTTCCCTCAGTCTTGCTATTGGCCTTCTCCACCTCCTTTTTGCTTCTCTAGTGAAGCTGATTTCTTCCCCTATGAGGTACTTTATCAAACTTCACATTTTCAGAGGTTTCTAATGTAGTAGGGACTTTTAGTGAGTTCATATAGGCCTTGTGTTGCCTTTGGACTCTTCTGATCATAGAAACTCCTATTTTCTTGACAAGTCTCCCATTCTTTCCAACTGTATACCATTTTAGCCCAAGTCAGGCAGAATCCTTCTTGGTAATTGGAGACATTGAGTTCCTCACTCTTCCCTTTATCCTAACATCACTTCCATTATAACTTAGCTGTGGAGGTTTTACTTCCACCCATCTTGGCATCTTAGCTTTATTGTCTTCTCCTTCTTTTGAGGCTTCATAATTTATGAACACCTCAGACAAGTTTTTGGGCTGAAAATCTCCTCCCAACCTTTGAAAGACATTCCTAGAGGTTTATTTCTCAACAGCCCTTATGATGTTTCTACGGGTTTCTTGTTCTTCTTTCTCTCTTCTTCTAATCAATTCTTGATCAATAATGGCTCCTGATGCTGGCACCTCTAGCTCACATTCACATTGGCATTTGCTACACAATACCAGCTTATTAACTATGGCTGATTTGGGTTTCTCGGGCAACTTGATAGTACCTTCTGTAGGTTTGTCTATTTGCCTTCTTTTTGCTTTCACTTTCCAAGTGGTTTTTCCCTTCCCTTTCTTAGCCCAAGTCAGGTTGATCATGTTTATTAGGGCTTCTGGGAAGGGATCTGTGTCAATCATCATATTAGCCTGCTGTTTTTCCAACAACAATTTTCCCTTCACTGTGAGGTCTTGTATCCAATCCTTAAACTAGACATAGTTGGTTATGGAGTGGTTGAAGGTATAATGCAGCTTGCAATACTTCTTTCCTCTTAATTTTTCTGGCTTAGGCATCTTCTTGGTGTTGTCGGGCACAATCACTCTTACCCACACCAATTCTTCGTAGATTTCTAAGGCTTTAATCAAATTAAAATAATAACTCTGGTACTTAGAGGGTTTCATTGGGAAAAATCCCCTATCATTCATTACTACATTCTGATCTTTGACTGGCTGAACTAAGCCATTCACTGTTAATGGTTTAAAGGGCATAGTCATCTTTGCTGCACACATGTCCATTCCTTCTCTCTCATGACCATCACTTTCTTCTGTCTCTCCTTCAAACTCCAGTTGATGAATGACATCTTTGTTTTTGTAGAATGGCAGTGATTTAGAAGAGTGTTTATCAAGAGTTTCTCATACTTAGTGGCAGCAATCACCAACTCTTACAGTTCATTGAAATGTACATCATAAACTTTTTCCTCAAAGGCAACCTTAATGCCTTCTGAGAAATAGATATAAGTTGGTCATGATTGATAGGGAATTGGCACGTCATCCTTGTCTTTCTAAACCTCATCATGAAATCTTCTGTAGACTCATGTTCGTATTGCTTCACTGAAGGAAATTTTGTGAAAAAACATGTTCATTTAAGCAACATCTATAGCATGCAATTAACAAATTAAAGGCGGAATCATGCTTGTATGCACTTAAAAACAAAACATTAACCATGAAATTCAAAGCCTAGTAGATTGGTGAACCTTGACTCAACTTAAAACAACATTTGTTAGTTGAGAAATTATACCTTTGTAGATTCCTCTTTGCATAAGCAAAGGCTAATCACCCAAAGAGAGGGCCTTCATTCCTTGCATCTTAGATCTATGGATTTGGATGGATGAAATGGTTCTCCAAGTTCCCAAAATTGAGAACCTCTAAGTCTCTTCACCAAGGTTAGATTGGAGAAGAAATGAGTGACCTTGGAGTAGTAGGATTGCTAGCTAAACCCTCCAAGGAGGCCGGCCACTTTAGAGAGAAATGAGAGCTTGTGTTCTCATCCTTTCCCCAAAAGAAAACCCTAAATGAATTTTGGCTATAAAGTCATATTTATACCTTAATTCATTGGAGTGGCAAACTTGTAAATAAGTCCAAAACTCACTCCATCTCTAAATGGCCGGCCTTAGGGTACTATTGGGCTAATTGGGCCTTTATGAATCATTATTCATTAAGTTGTCATACAACTTAAGTCAATGGGCTTGACGTTCGAAGCCCATTGGGCCTTAAGTTCCAAAATTATCCCGAGGTCTTTAACGAACTTATTCGTTTGATTAATTAACATATTAATTAATCTTTGCCATAAATAATTAAATCATTTAATTATTCTTACTCATCTCCATTGTTTCTTCAATCTCCACCTTACACAGTGTACGATCCATTAGGTTCCTTTTAGCAAGGCAGTGGGCGATTAAAACCATTTCAAATCGATTGTGAATTGAAACTTACTTTCAATTCTCCCTTTAGTGATTATACACATTTAGGGCTTCCACAAACCATGAGTGACACCTAGCAGCATATCATGGTTACCCAAGCTAATCAGAAGAGGTGGAGAACCTATTCAGTTTAGGATTACAAATGCAATACGGTCTTTCTCTAATACAATACTCTTGACCACATTGTTTGGTTTGATAGTTTATTCATGTCTACTATCCAATGTGATTCGTGTGCTTATATGATTACCTTGAATGTGATTTGGAACGACTTCCTAAATCTCATTCATACTCTGGCCAGAGATTCTTAATCATATTATAGAGTATTCTCCCCCAAACGGTTTGAAGGTTAGAGATCCCTTGTTGCGCATTCACTTGCCTTCATGGCTATGTGGCTTAACCCCGACGATGCCGTGGACACCCGCGGATGGGGTGACTTTGACATAATCAAAGATCAAGGACCTAACCACAAGACAACTATGATGTTTCAGGTCAAATGACTACTTTGCATTATCCCAACCATGAGTTCTCATGTGACATGAGTATGAGAACTCTTCGTTGATCGTGTTCAATGAACTCATTCTCTATTGAGCACCTACGTACTTGTCTTGATGTCACACACACTAATGACTCGAGACTAGTCACTCTCCCTGAGAGAAGACACAGCACGTACTGATCTTAACGGATTGTCAATGCCCAATTGGCAATCCTATGATCAGGAATGTTTAGGATGTGTCTACGACAGAATGGTCTCATGAATCTAACTTCTTTAGATCGCATTCTCCCAATCACATATTCCTTGGACTTATCGTTTAAGCGTATAACATTTATATGAGACAGCTCAAACAATAATCTTTGCCCTTCATATTAAACTAGATTAGTTTAACATGTGAAATGTCCGTAAAGTATCATCATATGATTGGTTTTAGGGCACATTTCCAACAATCTCCCACTTGCACTAGAGCCAATCAGCTTGGACATCAGTGATGATACCTCTTCTGTAGTCATTTCATAAATGGCTGAGTAGTAGGCCTAGACAATGGATATTTATATGTTATCCATAGAAGCAACCTTGAGAATAACGACGTCACCATTATACATGATTCTTAATCATGTGGTTCAGTCTCTCATTTGGGTTCGGATCGTGATGAGACATTGATTCCCTGGCTTGAGCTATCGCCCCATTAGTGTCATAGTGTCAGTACACTAGAGACACTTTCTAGTTGGAACCGAATAGAAAGTTCATAAATGAACTTTCCCATCCAAAAAACATTGTTGTAAATTTTTATATGGCAATATATTTTGCATTCATAATGGAACACACTAAAGTCATTACTTTAATGTTTCCATCCAAATATCTCTTTAGTCATAATAAAGAGATATCTGTTTATCTCTTCATTCATAATGAAGAAACATCCAATGATGGATTAGATTCATAATCTAATACATTTACGCTTCCATTACGTTACTCTAATTCTTCCTCGATCTTTGAGGAATTTATCCTTTAGTATTTCTTAAATACTTAAGGACTCACTTGACAGTTGCCATGGTTCTGATCCTGGGCTTGCACTGATATCGTCTTGTACCGTTCTAGGTACAACTCATATCAATGTTTTTCATACAATATGAAATACATAAATCACCTTTCTGCGTATGCATAAAGGATTCTATTTACGCATTATTTCTTTGGGAGTCAAAGAGTATGTTCTCTATGAGAAGAGCAACTTCTTAGTCTCACTAGAGTTGTCCTTTTTGATTGAAGTTCATCATCATATGAGAAACTTCCTATCATCTTTTGTCTATATTTAGGGCTTGATATAATCCAATTATATCCTAAAATCTATCAATATAGATTTTCATCCCATGTATATAGACTATATCTCCCATATACATTCTATCTTCATATAATGTTTTAAAGTCATAACTTTAACGAAGAAGTATTCTTGTCATTTCCAAAATTAATATATCATATATGTGTTTATATATATATATATATATATATATATATATATATATATATATATATATATATATATATATTTAAATTTAGGAATATGATTAACTCCCACTAATCTTTTGTAAACCTAATAAACAAAAAATTCATTCACATCTTTATGAGAAATCAAACGATTTGATCTTTCTCTCATAAGACGCTTATAGCTCCCACTAGCTTGCTAAGATCCATGATGGATGGATCTTTACAACTTACATGTCTTGTGATTCATAGTTTTAGACATATATATTATCAAGACTATCTTAATAATGGTTTCGAAAACCCATATAATGTCCAAACATTGAATCACCATTTAGTTGTAGCTAGCAATCTTCGAATTAATTGAAACCAAGACTACGTTAAAGATGGTTTCTTCCAAGTCAACCAATCTCTTTAATTGTAGTCACCTTAAGCTACCAATTAGCTATAAAGGTTTCATTATTTCGGGTCAAATGATACTTTACCATTTCCTTGAGTATATGTCGTATATACACTCAATGTAGTCATAAGGATTTTCATTCTTATTTCTTTTGAATTAAGAGGTGTAACTCTATGACATAGTCATAAAGTTCAAACCATTCAACTGAGACGGTTTATAAATCATTCTCGACTACCTTGGAGCTTGTGATATAGGAACTAGGTTGTTATATTTGTTGATCACTATCTTGTTTCTCAAAGAACCCATTCTTTGAGTTCTATATCTTGTTCATTTGCACTATCTTAGGCAAATCCTAGTGTAGGATTACAATGAACTACCCAACAAACAACATTTGTTAGTTGGTTTATAGAAGTGATATCCAAATGTTAATTTAAGGATACCCACAAGATAATTCTCAAACAAATATTGCTTATTAGCACACAACCCCAAATCTTAACATGATTAAGATTTGTCTTTCTTTCCAACTACATCTTATGGAGTCATGAAAATTTTGGAAGATCTTCTAATTGACAATCATATTGTCTTAGAAGCATATATCCTATATATGGGTAATTGATAACATCCAACGAACTAAATCTTATTCAAGTTCGTTCTTCTCCTAATGGAGAAATCCATTATCTTTTGATGCTTCTTTCCTTGATATTATTCAAGGAAACTGTTCTAAAGTGTTATCTTTCCTTTGATCAAATCTAAGGAGGCAAATACTTTAGACGTCTTACTCATCAACTTACATTTCTTGAATTCTTTGAAACCTTTTGCAAAGTATTCGGACTTGTGTTTATTCAAAATAAACTATAGTCCAACCGAGAGTGATCTTCGGTGAATGTCATACAACATGAGTAGTATTATGTTGTGGACAAGTGCCACTAACATCTAAGTGAATTAACCTCAACAACTTTGTGATTCTTTCTTCTTTCCAAAAGAATAAAGATTCGAACATTTCGCCTCTATACAATTTTAATAAGAAGGTATTGGATCCGGATCTAACGATCCAAAGCATCCATCTATGACCAACTCGTAATTTATGTTTTAGAGGTATCACAACTCAGTTGGGATTAGTCACTACCTTGCAACCTTTTGGGTTTTAAGCATCATTATATTCTAAACAGTTAACACTACCATATCATCTATACTATAGAGACAATCAATTAGATTACTATAATCCAATCATTGACTAATAAAGAACAATGTTTTGTCAAACAAAACATTCATCCATCTCTACTATAGTGATGGAATTAAGTTCCTTAAAATTGGAATGTAAAGACAATCTTTGGGTTTTTCCAATTTCTTTGGTAGTTCATATGAAGAAGTAAGTACTATCTGCTTTCGCAGAGATCTTTATTTATTCACGTTCCGAATGTGAAGCACCTTTTTCTTCTCTCATATTTCTTCTACTTCTTATTAGTCACACTTTTACAATGATTGTAAAACATAGTTACTAATACGGAATCAAGCATTCAAGTAGAAGAACCAACTGTTTTGAACTATTCAAGAACAATTTACATCACCTTCGAAAGGTGTGTTCTTGACACTGGCAAGACTTTTCTTGCAAATACCCCTTCCAATGTCCATCCTTTCATAAAGAAAGTTTGTTCCCTTGGAGTTATTTCGCTTTCTTCATTTGACTTCTCCTTTGACTACAATAGTCATGGTCCCTAAACTCCCACTATCTCTCTTGAAACTTATTTCAATTGTGTTATACACATCAAACGATTTGGAGAGTGTGTGGTTATTGTTCACTATATAGTTTACAATAAACTTAGTGAACCATTTGGATAGGGACTTAAAGGTGAAGTCCTAGCCTAGTTTCCGTCTCGTTAAGTGGTTTATCACTTCAACACTCAATGATTCAAAATCATCATAAGTCCACGTTAATGGACTATTTTTGTCAAACAACCATTATGTTCTAAACATAATTACAAACTTTCAAGAGTTGTTCAAGGCAACTCTCATTTCTTCATACAACAATTTGTAAGTGAAGAATCATGACACATAAAGTGTCCATGCCCTTGTGCTTACTTCTAAAGTTCCTTGTTCATGTAACAAAGAAACAAGCATTAATGTTTGCATTTAACTAAGAGTTGTTCAAAGCAACTCTTATTTCTTCATACAACAAATTGTAATTGAAGAATTTATGACATTAAAAGTGTTGTCCTCTTTATGATAGACTTTTTCTAACATATTCTTCTAATGATACATTATCAATAGGAAGATTGTGAGAATGAGACTACTTAGGTACATTTACAAGCCATTAAAGACAATCTATGGTTTTGTAGTACCAAATCTGGAAACTAAAGCTTTCGGCTTTTATTTGTCAAGTGTTGGATAGCGTTTGCAAATATATTGGTAAATAAATACATAACGAATCTAAATTGATTGATTTTAAGCCATTTGATTCGGGTCTTTAAATCAAATAGCACCACCCACTATTTTTAGCAAATTCCATATCCCTCATTGGAATTCGAGAGTTTTGGAGGAAACTCTTAGTAGGGTATGGGAGACTCACTATTACCAAGCCCACCTCACAATGATATGATGTTGGCTAGCATTAATAATAATGAGAGAGTACGCTTACTCATTTGCATCTCTTGCAAGTACCCATCTTATTTGGCCTCTAGAGAATGTAGCCTCACAATGATATGATGTTGGCTCCATTGCACTTAGTTAAGTCATTCCCACCATGCAAGTTCGGGTAGGGGTTCAAGAACAACCTCACAATGATATGATGTTGGCTATTCTCGTTGCCTACCTTTCACAACATCAAGTATGCATATAGACTCCTCCTAAGTGTAAGCACGCACTTTGTACTCCCCCATGATAGGGTGAAGCCGGTGTACGAGTCATAAACGATCGGAGCCTACCACGGTGGAAGGCCACGAAAGAGTGTTCAAAGCACTTTCACGCTTCTCAACTTAATAATGGTTTGGTTGAGGGTTTTTAGGTCTCATCACATATAAATATTCATTTTAATCTTTATTAAAACAATTTTGGTCCTATTACAACTATTGGTCCATTTGATTGAATTTAGTTGTATATAATACTCCCACTATGCTTATAAAACGGTTTTTAAAGCAAGAGTATATGATACTACTAACATAAACTTTGCATTCATTTGATGGACTATATAGTTGCCTTAGGGCCTTAGGATGACTATGAACCTTTGTTTAGATTCAACACGAGCCTAGTGTTGAATCTCGGTCTAGGGATGGTGATTGATTTTAGTTACGTGTTTAATCACATTAAGGCGTGTTGTCTTAGGGGCGTTGGACCCTCTACTCCATTTTCATGCATATCAAATAATACAAGAAAGGAGTACTTCAAAGTAAAGATGAGCTTATGCTCTTTTACAACATTTGATCAAATCAAATTACAACCAAAATCTAATCTACACATTCCCATGGTTCAAACAAATTTGAAACGGCCTTTCACATAGCTCAATTATCGTAGGCTTAGGTTCATAATCACCCTTTAATTAATTAATACTTTAACTAATTAAACTGAATGCAACATTTTCATTTGGTTTTTGTATCCATAGAATTGATTTAAATGGAGCTAAATGAAATGAAAATCCAATTCTCATTTAAAGAGACAAAACTATTTTGTTCTCAACCTAATTTGGGCCAAAATGCAATAACCTCAACTTTTTGGACTATGTTGCAAAACTTAAACTTTTGAGCTCATTTTGTAAAAACACAAAAGTCCACTACTTCATTTAATTACAACTACAACCCAAAAATTTCAACAAATTCAAAAACTTCATTAAAGGAACAAAACAATTTGTCCTTTAATGATTTTGGGCCTTTACGTAAATACGTAAACTTTTGGGTCAAACTACAAATTACACAAAAGTACCAAAACTTTATGTAATTGCATAAAAGCCCTAAAAGCACCTCACTTGTAGGGTGGCCGGTTTTAGAGAGAGTGAGGAATGCAAAATTTTGAAATTTTTCAACAAAGTCATAAAGTCATGCAAGTGGTGTGTGTGACATAAATTCATGCAAGTGGTGTGTGTGTAAGAGAAGTACTTCTTACACACCCATCACCATTTCTATCACCTTTCAAAATTTCAATCACATTAAAACATTTGATAAAGCACAAAACAAAGACTTTATGAAATAAATCAAAACTTTGAATCAAAACACCAAACTTTTTGTTCTTGGCTAAAATGTCAAGAACAATGAAGAACATTCATGAAAAAACCCATAAAAGCTTCATGAACATTTTTCATCCAAAGACATCCCAAAAACACTCAAACTTAAGGAAAATAACATATAACCAAACTAGGGTACATAGGGGTTCCAAAAGTTACTTGAAAACATTTTTAACAAGTCAAACAAGAACCCAAAAATCCACCCTTTGGATTTGGCCGAAAATTCCCAAAAACATGCCACCAAATTTTAGCTCCAAAATTCATGCTCATATGAACTACATCTACAACATTTGAGATGGCAAATTTTCTAACAAAATTTACATTCAAAGAAGCAAGAATAAAGCTTGTAACATATTACAACATTTGAATCAAAGACTATGAACTACAAAACCCAAAAGGATTCACCAACTACTAGACCTAGGCTCTGATACCACTTGAAGGAAATTTTGTGAAAAACATGTTCATTTAAGCAACATCTATAGCATGCAATTAACAAATTAAAGGCGGAATCATGCTTGTATGCACTTAAAAACAAAACATTAACCATGAAATTCAAAGCCTAGTAGATTGGTGAACCTTGACTCAACTTAAAACAACATTTGTTAGTTGAGAAATTATACCTTTGTAGATTCCTCTTTGCATAAGCAAAGGCTAATCACCCAAAGAGAGGGCCTTCATTCCTTGCATCTTAGATCTATGGATTTGGATGGATGAAATGGTTCTCCAAGTTCCCAAAATTGAGAACCTCTAAGTCTCTTCACCAAGGTTAGATTGGAGAAGAAATGAGTGACCTTGGAGTAGTAGGATTGCTAGCTAAACCCTCCAAGGAAGCCGGCCACTTTAGAGAGAAATGAGAGCTTGTGTTCTCATCCTTTCCCCAAAAGAAAACCCTAAATGAATTTTGGCTATAAAGTCATATTTATACCTTAATTCATTGGAGTGGCAAACTTGTAAATAAGTCCAAAACTCACTCCATCTCTAAATGGCCGGCCTTAGGGTATTATTGGGCTAATTAGGCCTTTGTGAATCATTATTCATTAAGTTGTCATACAACTTAAGTCAATGGGCTTGACGTTCGAAGCCCATTGGGCCTTAAGGTCCAAAACTATCCCGAGGTCTTTAACGAACTTATTCGTTTGATTAATTAACATATTAATTAATCCTTGCCATAAATAATTAAACCATTTAATTATTCTTACTCATCTCCATTGTTTCTTCAATCTCCACCTTACACGGTGTACGATCCATTAGGTTCCTTTTAGCGAGGCAGTGGGCGATTAAAACCATTTCAAATCGATTGTGAATTGAAACTTACTTTTAATTCTCCCTTTAGTGATTATACACGTTTAGGGCTTCCACAAACCATGAGTGACACCTAGCAGCTTATCATGGTTACCCAAGCTAATCAGAAGAGGTGGAGAACCTATTCAGTTTAGGATTACAAATGCAATACGGTCTTTCTCTAATACAATACTCTTGACCACATTGTTTGGTTTGATAGTTTATTCATGTCTATTATCTAATGTGATTCGTGTGCTTATATGATTACCTTGAATGTGATTTGGAACGACTTCCTAAATCTCATTCATACTCTGGCTAGAGATTCTTAATCATATCATAGAGTATTCTCCCCCAAACGGTTTGAAGGTTAGAGATCCCTTGTTGCGCATTCACTTGCCTCCATGGCTAAGTGGCTTAACCCCGACGATGCCGTGGACACCCGCGGATGGGGTGACTTTGACATAATCAAAGATCAAGGACCTAACCACAAGACAACTATGATGCCTTAGGTCAAATGACTACTTTGCATTATCCCAACCATGAGTTCTCATGTGACATGAGTATGAGAACTCTTCGTTGATCGTGTTCAGTGAACTCATTCTCTATTGAGTACCTACTTACTTGTCTTGATGTCACACACACCAATGACTCGAGACTAGTCACTCTCCCTGAGAGAAGACACAGCACGTACTGATCTTAACGGATTGTCAATGCCCAATTGGCAATCCTATGATCAGGAACGTTTAGGATGTGTCTACGAAAGAATGGTCTTATGAATCTAACTTCTTTAGATCGCATTCTTCCAATCACATATTCCTTGGACTTATCGTTTAAGCGTATAACATTTATATGAGACAGCTCAAACAATAATCTTTGCCCTTCATATTAAACTAGATTAGTTTAACATGTGAAATGTCCGTAAAGTATCATCATATGATTGGTTTTAGGGCACATTTCCAACATTCACCTCCACTAGATCATTAATAGTCATCACGGGCTTCACCCTGTATAATTGTTCATGAAAAGCCATCTCAATTTGCCCCTAGTAGGCAATAGAATTAGGGGGCAACAGAGAATACCATTAAGATGCCAGGTCAACTAAGAAGTTCCCAAACAATCTTAACTTATAGTTAGGATTGTCTTCAAATGCCACATAATGATTAGAGAACTTGAAAATGTTATCTCTAAAGGATACACCGCCATCTTCTCTGCTAAAAATGGGGAATGCGGGCATCTTGAAGTTAAGGGGAAAATGATTATGCTTATCGATATAGTCAGGATATGGCTATTAGTAGGTGATCCTAAACAATGGGCAAGCTTGTGGTTGAGCATTCTGGAGCACCATTATTCTTAATTCAGCCAATTTCTTCCTGAGTTGCTGGTTAGCTATGTTATTAGGTGGAATATGAGGAGTTTCGCACTTCGGGCTACAATCATTACCCGCGAAGGCTTTCTTCCTTGGTTCAGACTTCCTCCATTTAGCCCCTTGTTCCTTATTAGCTAATGGTGTTGGCCTATAAAATGGAGGTTTATCCGCGGTTGTGAACTCACATTTCCTGCTGGATTCTTCTATTAACTGGGGCATCCCATACTTCTTTCTTTCTCGCCCGCTCTGCCCTCTACTATCTAGTGAGAATAATAGGGGGTCAGACAACTCTGCTTCCAGGATCTCCTCTAATACTGGCTTACTAACTCCATATTCTTCCTTGTTTTTCCCTATTTGTCCTTCTTCTCCTCAAGCAAAGGAAACAGGGGGATAACTGGTTCTTTCTCAGGGCTTTCTTCTCTCATCATTTCCCTAGTATAACCATTTTTTCGAGTAGAGTATTCTAGATCTAACCTTTTTTGCAAACTTCTTGTTAAGGAACAATGTCTGCTTACTTCTTCTCTGTTTTCCAAAGTGATATTTTCCATAGTTTTCAATACTTGCATCATGGTGGCTTGCAAGTCTTCATTAGTCACTTTCCCTCCTTACTTCTCAGATGAAGTCTGGTTTCCCAAAATAGCTGGTCTTTATAGGGAGGGGCAGCCTTCTGGATGATCTGTCAGGCTTGATCTTGGTAGATACTATGGTGGCCCATATTCTGTGTTCCACCTGAAGGTTTTCTTCTTCATTCTTCTTTTTGGCATACAAGACTAAATGGGTCTCATCGGGCGTGCCAAAACTATGTTCGGGCAAAGATTTATCTGGAGAAGGTTCCTCGGACCTCAGCACAACTCCCCAAGGGATTGGCACTTTGGATGTGTAGTCGGGCTCTTACTTGTTGATGTGCTACAAGAAAAGAACAAAGTTAGTTCTGAAAAGTGCCTTTGTGGGGCCTTAGGTGTAGGCCTTGAGGCTCGCAATCAAAGCTAACTAAGTGTTAGGCATGCCACTGTTATCTCATTATAACAGATGTAGAACAAGTGTGCTTTAAGTTGGTTACTTGCGCCCAAAGTTACTTCAAACTTCTTGTTATCAAAGAATTGTCGTGGATGGGTTAAGTCCACATTAAGTTATCTTTCTTGCCTTGTAAACAATGACTTTTAGTTCATAATCTTGTATGTTCAAATGGAGGGAGTCCAGAGCCCCTTAAGTCATTTGTTTGATCATAGATTGTTTTTAATGAAAAACATATTGATCAAACTAACCAGATCCAGATGCGAATGAGATTCTTGAACAAGTGGAAATGACTTGAATACATGTTGGATGATACATTAAGCGATAGATCTACTAATGTAAAAAACAAACAAAGAGCTATGGGCAAGATTTCACCTTGTCTGGCAAGGTTGAACTTCTTGCAGTCACTTCTCTTTGTATTTACAAGGTTTATATGCTAAAAAGGGATGGATAGTAAACAAGTTTACACAATGGAATCGATACTACACCATTGAGGGAGGTAGCAAAGCTTTTATACTAGACAAGAGATAGCTTTTTCAGAGAACTATCGCTAAAAATGACTGAATCTGGGTTGATTTCAGTTTTTAGATGCAAATCTAGCTTAAGAGCAGAGTTTCTATGTTTGTTTGTTTGATTGGTTGAGTGTCCTTGTCTCTGAAGCCTCTTCTTCCTTTTATAGACAAATTAGCCCGACTGCAGTAACTTTTGCTTTTGCCCAAATGCATTTAGAGGGTTGTGAGCCATCAGCTTTTTACTTGTAATGCCACTGGAAAGTGTTATTTGGCTGGTAGTAGGTTAGTCTCCATCACTTGTCATTTAAATGGTAAGCACATGGCTTGTATCTTGGCTGAAAAGGTTTCAATTTGCCTTATGGCTCGGTGGTGGGCTTCGGGCAAGTCCCCTTTTAATTGGCATCCTTGGGCTATCCTTCATTTAAGCCCAATGTTCAAATAATAACCCAAACAGGACTTATCCATGAAACAATTGTAATGTCTCAGGTCAAAAGATTACTTTGCACAATTTCAACTAAAGAGTCGTTTGCTTGACATTCTAAAATTTCACACAAGTACTTGAGTTGATCACGTTCTAGGGAATCAATCCCCATTAAGTATCTAAACACTTCTTTAATGTTTGAGACTAAATATGCACCTCTCTATATGAAAACATAATGTGTATCAATCATTCTGACTATCCCAAACACCACATGGCAAGGGCCTAACAATCATGGTTCCACAATTTCTCCTGACTTCGTCTCCAATAGACATTTTAATGAATTGTGACCTTCTCAGGTGCCATCGCGGAGCATTTGCAAACCACAAGTGTTTTTTTCTAGTAGAGGATTATGAAGAGGATAGAATCCATGTATGCAAACAAACCCATAGATCGATACAACTCTGGCCAAGCTGGGTAGCAATTCAATTATAAGGCAGCAGATGCACCTTTTAATTTACCATTCTGGCCAACCCATTTTACATTTTTCATGGATATGCCTAGTGAGCTAAGCATCAGCCACATCTGCCTCCCAGGAAGCTTTTTAATCTCCTTTTCATACTCCTTAATGATATTATTAGAAAGCTTGAAGAGTCATTCACTCTAGCCATCCTAAGCACCAGGTGGCGGAGGCCCAAAAATCATGGTCCTAAAATTGCCCCTATCTACTGTCTCTAAAGATGTTCCCTTACGCAAGGTGTAATTACCTTAGGACCATACCATGTCTATTTTTGAATGGCTTTTAAGAACTCTGAGTGTCCAGTGTAGAATATGTTGTATGCACTTATTTCAAATTTAACATTATGTTTTGTAGTCAAAGATTTTTTCGATTCGCGCATATGCGATGCCTAACTTTACATTATAATGCATATTTAATATGCAACCATTTCCATGAAAACCAAAAATCTCTTTTGTTATCGAGATTAAACAATTGAGTTTAAACCTGAATCGAGGCACACCATTTCGAATTCGGAAGCCTGTTGTCTAAAGGTCGCCTATAAACACCATTTCAAGTTCTTTTTTACATCCTGCAAGAATCCAAGGTTATCCTCGACTTTTTAAACCTCTAACTTCAACTTCACGCTCTTCAAATGATGTTTAAGGGATCGATTCCTACCTCTGAAAAGTTTTTGAACTCCCACTTCGTCACAGAGAGCTTGGCAACTTACATGGGAAGATAATGAAGATATATTTGTTGACCTACCCTCATGAGAATCTAATGGACCACAAACTTAACCAAAGAGTTTGACATCAAGGACCTTGGTCCTCTGCAATATTTTTTGGGGATACAAATGATCAAGTTTGCAACAAGATTGTTCTTATCTCAAGAAAAGTATATTAAGGATCTTCTACAGAAAGCTGAGATGACAGAGTCCAAACAGTGTGTTACTCCTTGTCTACCTAACAATAGACTTCTCAAAGATGGTGGGCAGCCTTACAATAATCCTAAGTTATATAAAAGTGTGGTTAATGCATTACAATACCTGGTGTTCACAAGATCCAATATTGCTTTCTTTGTGCATCAAGTTTACCCATTCATGAATGAACCAATGGCTTCCCATTTTCCTGCTGTGAAAAGAATACTCAAATACCTAGAAGGTATTGCATCATATGGTATTCAACAACTACTTAGCTTCTTCAACAACTACTCAATTTCTTACAAATGCCTAATCTTCATGTTTTGTTCTGTGACAATCTATTAGCTATAACATTTGTCCATTTAATCTTGTACAACATTAGAAGACTAAACACATTGAGATTGATTTGCAATTTGTTAGAGAAATAGTTGCTAACAAAAATCTCCTGGTTCAATTTGTGTCTTCTAGTGAACAGTTTGGTTGCATACATTCTTACAAAAGGCCTTAGTGCTCATCTTTTCAATTCATACTGTCATAGCCTCATGCTTGGATCTTCCAACCACAACTTTGATGGGGATGTTAGAGTATACAAATGCATGCACCATATTATGACAGGTATCAATTGATTAGGAAATGAGTTATAGTTAGTTTGTTAGAGAGTTGTTATATAAGTGAGTAATAGTAATGACTTGATTACCAAGGAAATATATTAGAATTTACAGTTCTCCTCTAAGCTCTCTCTTTAAACTCACGACTTCCTCTTCTCTCTCTAGCCTTCTATGATATGCTTTACATTGACATTGGGTAAGTTTTACCATTCAAACGTTTGGATTGCTGCAATATGAAAGAAATTCAGATTCCATGGATATTCGCTACTACTTTATAAATTTTTTACACTTCCCAACAAATACTCAATTATATCCTTAATCATATTATCAAGAAGCTAATATGACGACAGATAAATTTGCTTTTTTAGGTCACAATCACAATTATTCATGTATGTGGTTTTATACTTTTTCAAATGTAATTTGCTTACTTCAAACGTGTAAATTGTTTAAGAATTTAAGAGTTGTCGAATACTATCCGTAAAAAAATAAAAAAAAAGTAAAAGTAAACTCTTTGTAATACTTTTCACCTCTTGAAACATAACAAATTTTAACCATTGTATCTGTGTTTTAATTAAATAAATGTTCCCTTGAAATCTGGGAGATGTGAGATTTGTGTATACTTAAATTACACTACGAAATCTCTTAAATTTCCTCGAATTCCTCAACTTTTTCAAATTCTTTAAAATCAGCTTCTAAGTGAATATAGGGGTGGGCACTTGGAATAGAAAACCGAAACCAAAACACAAATCGAATCGGACTGCACCGAACGGTTTGGTTTTGCGGTTTTGAAACCGAACCTTTACAAAGAAAACGGTTTGGTTTTGGTTTTGGTTTTGGGTTTTCAAAACCGCACCAAAACTGAAATCGAAACTGCACCATATTGAATGTTATGTTTTAATTAGTTCAACTACACTAGTCATGTCCAATTTTGCACCACTATTCGAGTCCATACATCTCTCTCTCTCTCTCTCTCAAAACTCATCGTCATCTGTCTTTCTCAAAAGATATCTGATGATATCATTTGTGTTTTCTAGAATTGCAGTTTGTAAGGACATCCAAAATGTTATTCGTTGGTCAAGTCCAAGTCCCATCTCCCTTTTCATAGTCCAGTTTGCTTGTTGGAACGTTACGGGTCCTATATCTACCCTAAGCTGATGGTATGAGAAAGCTTATTGCTGCTCAAAATCCTGATTTAGTTTATATTGTTGAAACTGGAGTGAGATTGGTCATTGAAGATGTAAGTTCTAGAAGTTTTATTTGGATTACTCTATGAATAACTTGGGTAGTTAATATATGAGGAAAATAAGACCGTCTTATGCGTAAATAGGTGTATATTTTAAATTGTACATTTTTTTCTCAAAAACCGAACCGAAACCTTTTGAAACCGCACAAAACCAAACCAAACGGTTTGGTTTCATTTCCGTTTTGGCTTCAAAACCGCACCACAAAAAATTTCAGTTTCGGTTGTGGTTTCACTCGAAACCGCACCGCGCCCACCCCTAAGTGAATACACCCGGAATGTTATAAACTAATTTAAAATCCTAATTGAATACACCCGGATTTCCAATAATTTTAATTAATTATCTTAAAATTCTGATTGAATACACTTTTAAATTTCAGAGAATCACTTAAATCTATATTGAATACTCCTAAATTCATAAAAAATAAAAAATACAACAACAACAACAACAACAAAGCCTTTTCCCACTAAGTGGGGTCGGCTATATGAATCCTAGAACGCCATTGCGCTCGGTTTTGTGTCATGTCCTCCGTTAGATCCAAGTACTCCAGTCTTTTCTTAGGGTCTCTTCCAAAGTTTTCCTAGGTCTTCCTCTACCCCTTCGGCCCTGAACCTCTGTCCCGTAGTCACATTTTCGAACCGGAGCGTCAGTAGGCCTTCTTTGCACATGTCCAAACCACCGGAACCGATTTTCTCTCATATTTCCTTCAATTTTGGCTACTCCTACTTTACCTCGGATATCCTCATTCCCAATCTTATCCTTTCTCGTGTGCCCATACATCCCACGAAGCATCATCATCTTCGCTACACCCATTTTGTGTACGTGTTGATGCTTCACCGCCCAACATTCTGTGCCATACAACATCGCTGGCCTTATTGCCGTCCTATAAAATTTTCCTTTGAGCTTCAGTGGCCTACGACGGTCACACAACATGCCGGATGCACTCTTACACTTCATCCATCCAGCTTGTATTCTATGGTTGAGATCTCCATCTAATTCTCCGTTCTCTTGCAAGATAGATCCTAGGTAGCGAAAACGGTCACTTTTTGTGATCTTCGCTAGATTGCTCCGGTCATTAGTGTGGATAAGTATATAAATGGATAGAGATAGGAAAGCAAACACAAGATGTACGTGGTTCACCCAGATTGGCTACGTCCACGGAATAGAGGAGTTCTCATTAATTGTGAAGGGTTTACACAAGTACATAGGTTCAAGCTCTCCTTTAGTGAGTACAAGTGAATGATTTAGTACAAATGACATTAGAAAATATTGTGGGAGAATGATCTCGTAACCACGAAACTTCTAAGTACCAGAGTGTGGTATCGTCTTGACTTTCCTTATCTGTCTCATAGGTAGATGAGGCATCTTCTCTGGAAGTACTCTTCCTCCATCCAGGGGTGGTACCTGTAACTGGTGGAGATGCATAAGGTAATGTATTAATGTCACTTGAAGCTTACTTGTAGTTTCAGGCTTGGTCAAGCGCGATACAAACCATGTAGTAGGAGTCCCCCAAGTCGCCGAGCTAGGGGATCTGCTGAAAGAGGTGACAAACAAGGTAAGCAATCAGAGCTCCGGCTGATTGTTCACATTCTCCCTATCTTGCAGGCAGCATGAAGGATAAAGAGAAGAAAAATGAGAATAGATGATATGGGATACTTTTGCTTTTGAAGAAGTAACTTTCCACAGGCTTATTCTTGAACTGGGCTGGAGGGTTTTCTGGTTTCCTCCAGAGTATAAGGTCGACTGAAGAATTTGAGGGTCAAAACAAGTCCATCAAATCTAGAGTACATTAGACCCTGCTGATATGGGATACTTTTGCTTTTGACAGAGTAGTGGATGTATCGGCACGTGTGCTGTTACGCTTGTATCCACATGCTTCCTTGTATCCTTCTCACTTGCCCTATCTGTTCCTCAGGCAAATGCGGTATCTTCCCTGGAAGCATAAGATGTTGAAGATAAGTACTCGAGAGCAATGCCAGGTAAGTAATCAGGTAAGGGGTTCTAGGCAGTCAGTTCCTGGCTGGAAGCTTGATTCCAAGTGCTGACTTATTGCTCTCTTTCTCCTTGTCTTGCAGGTAAGAACAAGGCCAAAAGAAAAGACAGGGAAAAAGCATGATATGGGATACTCTTGCTTTTAACCCTGATGATATGAGATATTCTTGCTCTAGTATAGTTTGTTTACAGAGGTATTATCGGGGGGAAAGAAAGCTGAATATTTCGAAAGGCTTCGTTGGGAGTGCCCTCTCAGATAAGAGGAAGGGTTGAGTAGTTTTGCAGGTCTGCCTGTCCGTTGGGGATGGAGGTCGACATATATAGGAGTCTCCCTAACATCAAGTAATAATGCTATTCCTTTACCCTGCTTGGTCATAGCACGGTAGTGGGAGCTGCCAGCTTCACAAGTTTTAACTCTGTCAGAGCACTTTGAAAAAGTGGTCTGTGGTATCTGGAAAGCTGATGTTGCGTGTGAAGATTACAGACAAGCTTTATCCAAGGAGATCCAGCTCTTGAAGTTGGGAAAGTGGTGCCTCTTCGGTTTTCGAACAAGCAATCCTGTCGGGGATCTCGCTCTCGAGATTCGGAGAACGATGCCTCTTTGATTTTTGAGAAAGCAATCCTGCTGGGGGTCTGGCTCTCGAGATTCGGAGAGCGGTGTCTTCGATTTTTGAGAAAGTAATCATGTTGGAAGTCTGGCTCTCGAGATTCGGAGGGCGGTGCCTCTTTGATTTTGGAGCAAGCAATCTTGTTGGGAGTGTTTTCTCGAATGTGAGTAAAGGTTGGGCATGTTTGCTAGTCTACCTTGCCACGAAGCACAGAGGTTGACACACAGGGACTTTCCAATTATCCAGCAGTGGTACTGTTCCTTTACCCTCTCTTCGATTTTTGAGAAAGTAATCATGTTAGGAGTCTGGCTCTCGAGATTCAGAGGGCGGTGCCTCTTCGATTTTGGAGCAATCAATCTTGTTGGGAGTGTTTTCTCGAATGTGAGTAAAGGTTGGGCATGTTTGCTAGTCTACCTTGCCACGAAGCACAGAGGTTGACACATAGGGACTTTCCAATTATCCAGCAGTGGTACTGTTCATTTACCCTCTTTTCGATTTTTGAGATAGTAATCATGTTGGGAGTCTGGATCTCGAGATTCGGAGGGCGGTGCCTCTTTGATTTTGGAGCAAGCAATCTTGTTGGGAGTGTTTTCTCGAATGTGAGTAAAGGTTGGGCATGTTTGCTAGTCTACCTTGCCACGAAGTACAGAGGTTGACACACCGGGACTTTCCAATTATCCAGCAGTGGTACTGTTCCTTTACCCTTGTGGGTAATAATATGGTAGTTAGACCTTCAAAATTTATGTGTCTAAACTTTGTTAGTGTTGTTTCTTTGCTATTCTTTTACCCTTCTTGGTCAGAGCGATGTAGTGGGAGCTGCAAGCTTCACGTGTCTCAACTTTGTCAGAGAACTTTGGCAAAGTTATATGTGGTACCCATGAGCTACTGTTGCGTGTGGGAAGTGGGTGATTGAACAGTACGATTCATGTGCTTTCTACTTCGCCAGAAATCTTCGACATAATGCCCATAATTTCCGCAAAGCTGAGTGTGCGTGTGACAGGTGCTGACAAGGCTGGAAAAGTAGGTGCCTCTTCGATTTCTGAGATCAGCCCTCGTGGTCTCTGAGCAGCCCAGCTTTTGAGAAAGCAAGCCTTTTCGATTTCTGAGATCGGCCTTCGTGGTCTTTGAGCAGCCCAGCTTTTGAGAAAGCAAACGCCTCTTCGATTTCTGAGATCGACCCTTGTGGTCTCTGAGCAGCCCAGCTTTTGAGAAAGCAAACGCCTCTTCGATTTCTGAGCAGGCGCCTCTTCGATTTCTGAAGCTTCGTCGAGTGCAGATTTTTATAGGGGCTGACATTAAGTTCCAAAGCACACTTGAATATCCACCAGTAGAAGCTCCATTCTTGCACTTCTAAGATCTTGATTTGTCCGACCTCTTCTCTCTTCAACACCTTTGAAAATGTCTGGCCCCTCCGACCGTCGTTTTGACTTGAACCTTGTTGAAGAGGCAGCCCCGCCTTCTCCAGACAACATATGGCGCCCATCCTTCGTCTCCCCTACTGGTCCTCTTACCGTTGGGGATTTCGTGATGAAGAATGATATGACCGCTGCGGTAGTGGCCAGGAACCTTCTCACTCCCAAAGATAACAGACTACTTTCCAAACGGTCTGACGAGTTGGCTGTTAAGGATTCTCTGGCTCTTAGTGTTCAGTGTGCAGGTTCTGTGTCTAATATGGCCCAACGCCTATTTGCTCGAACCCGCCAAGTTGAATCATTGGCGGCTGAAGTGATGAGTCTCAAACAGGAGATTAGAGGGCTCAAGCATGAGAATAAACAGTTGCACCGGCTCACACATGACTATGCTACAAACATGAAGAGGAAGCTTGACCAGATGAAGGAATCTGATGGTCAGGTTTTACTTAATCATCATAGATTTGTGGGTTTGTTCCAAAGGCATTTATTGCCTTCGTCTTCTGGGGCTGTACCGCGTAATGAAGCTCCAAATGATCAACCTCTGATGCCTCCTCCTTCTAGGGTTTTGTCCAGTACTGAGGCTCCGAATGATCCCCCTCCGGTGCCTTCTCTTTCTGGGGCTCTACCGACTGCTGAGACTTCTCCTAAGCAACCTTTGTGAAGGCTCCCTCTTGTTTGTTTATTTTGACTCAAGTATATGTACATATTTGTAACTTATCGGGGATATCAATAAATAAGCTTTCCTTCATTTCAACGTATTATGTTAAATACATCGAAGCCTTCTTCGCTAAGTTCTTTAAATTTTCTTTTGTTGAAGCTTGTATGTTGAAGCTTTGTGAGTGGAGCATGTAGGTTGAGGTAGTGTTCCCTTAATTTCCCGAGTGAGGAAAACTTCTCGGTTGGAGACTTGGAAAATCCAAGTCACTGAGTGGGATCGGCTATATGAATCTTAGAACGCCATTGTGTTCTGTCCTGTGTCATGTCCTCCGTTAGGTCCAAGTACTCTAAGTCTTTTCTTAGGGTCTCTTCCAAAGTTTTCCTAGGTCTTCCTCCACCCCTTCGGCCCTGAACCTCTGTCCCATAGTCGCATCTTCTAATCGGAGCGTCAGTAGGCCTTCTTTGCACATGTCCAAACCACCGTAACCGATTTTCTCTCATCTTTCCTTCAATTTCGGCTACTCCTACTTTACCCCGGATATCCTCATTCCTAATCTTATCCTTTCTCGTGTGCCCACACATCCAACGAAGCATCCTCATCTCCGCTACACCCATTTTATGTACGTGTTGATGCTTCACCGCCCAACATTTTGTGCCATACAACATCGCCGGCCTTATTGCCGTCCTATAGAATTTTCCCTTGAGCTTCAGTGGCATACGGCGGTCACACAACACGCCGGATGCACTCTTCCACTTCATCCATCCAGCTTGTATTCTATGGTTGAGATCTCCATCTAATTCGCCGTTCTTTTGCAAGATAGATCCTAGGTAACGAAAACGATCGCTCTTTGGTATTTCTTGATCTTCGATCCTCACCCCTAACTCGTTTTGGCCTCCATTTGCACTGAACTTGCACTCCATATATTATGTCTTTGATCGGCTTAGGCGAAGACCTTTAGATTCCAACACTTCTTTCCAAAGGTTAAGCTTTGCATTTACCCCTTCCTGAGTTTCATCTATCAACACTATATCGTCTGCGAAAAGCATACACCAAGGAATATCATCTTGAATATGTCCTGTTAACTCATCCATTACCAAAGCAAAAAGGTAAGGACTTAAGGATGAGTCTTAATGTAATCCTACAGTTATGGGAAAGCTTTCGGTTTGTCCTTCATGAGTTCTTACGGCAGTCTTTGCTCCTTCATACATATCCTTTATAGCTTGGATATATGCTACTCGTACTCCTTTCTTCTCTAAAATCCTCCAAAGAATGTCTCTTGGGACCCTATCATACGCTTTTTCCAAATCTATAAAGACCATGTGTAAATCCTTTTTCCCATCTCTATATCTTTCCATCAGTCTTCGTAAGAGATAGATTGCCTCCATGGTTGAGCGCCCTGGCATGAACCCGAATTGGTTGTCCGAAACCCGTGTCTCTTGCCTCAATCTATGCTCAATGACTCTCTCCCAGAGCTTCATTGTATGACTCATTAGCTTAATACCCCTATAGTTCATGCAATTTTGTACATCGCCCTTATTCTTGTAGATAGGCACCAAAGTGCTCGTTCGCCACTCATTTAGCATCTTCTTCGTTTTCAAAATCCTATTGAAAAGGTCAGTGAGCCATGTTATACATGTCTCTCCCAAAACTTTCCACACTTCGATTGGTATATCGTCTGGGCCTACTGCTTTTCTATGCTTCATCTTCTTCAAAGCTACAACCACTTCTTCCTTTCGGATTCTACGATAAAAAAAGTAGTTTCTACACTCTTCTGAGTTACTCAACTCCCCTAAAGAAGCACTTCTTTCATGTCCTTCATTGAAAAGATTATGAAAATAACCTTTCCATCTGTCTTTAACCGCGTTCTCTGTAGCAAGAACCTTTCCATCCTCATCCTTGATGCACCTCACTTGGTTTAGGTCCCTTGTCTTCTTTTCCCTTGCTCTAGCTAGTTTATAGATATCCAACTCTCCTTCTTTGGTATCTAGTCGCTTATACATATCGTCATAAGCCGCTAACTTAGCTTCTCTCACAGCTTTCTTCGCCTCTTGCTTCGCTTTTCTATACCTTTCACCATTTTCATTGGTCATATCCTTGTATAAGGCTTTACAACATTCCTTCTTAGCCTTCACCTTTGTTTGTACCTCCTCATTCCACCACCAAGATTCCTTTTGGTGTGGGGCAAAGCCCTTGGACTCTCCTAATACCTCTTTTGCTACTTTTCGGATACAACTAGCCATGGAATCCCACATTTGGTTAGCTTCCCCCTCTCTATCCCACACACACTGGGTGATTACTTTCTCTTTGAAAATAGCTTGTTTTTCTTCTTTTAGATTCCACCATCTAGTCCTTGGGCACTTCCAAGTCTTTTTCTTTTTTCTTACTCTTTTGATATGTACATCCATCACCAACAAGCGATGTTGATTAGCCACGCTCTCTCCTGGTATAACTTTGCAATCCTTACAAGTTATACGATCCTTTTTCCTCATTAGAAGAAAATCTATTTGTGTTTTTTACGACCCACTCTTGTAGGTGATCACATGTTCTTCTCTCTTCTTAAAGAAAATGTTGGCTAAGAAGAGATCATATGTCATTGCAAAATCCAAGATAGCTTCCCCATCCTCGTTTCTCTCCCCAAAGGATGGGGAAGCTATTTGAATACACGATCAGATATTTTAAATCAATATTCGTCGAAGCATCCAAGAGAGTCCTTTGAAATAAAAGAAAGGGCTTTGACCGGACGGTGTAGATCTAAAGATGGACCCACCAGGAGTCGGCACGTGAAAACAGTTAATCGCATTAACAATTCCGTTCCCATCATCATCGTTCTCTTTTGGATCCCCACCACATTTACAGGAGACATTTTTACTCTCCGTCGCTCACTCTCTCTCTGCCTTTTGCCTTTTGGGTTTGCAAAAAGCATAATCCTTTGATGAATGAATCATACGCTTATCAGTATTCCCAAGTACGTCGATTTCGTTTTTTTTTTTACCCTTCCTTTTTGTCTTTTTCATTAATAATATCGTGATGATTTCCCTTTACGCGCCATTCAATTACCATTTTTTTAGCTAGTACTGTGAATTGTGATGCAGTTTTTCGTGTATAAAATGTTGGGTTGTGTGTAAATTTCAATTTTTTTACTGCCTCGATCTTGTTTTTATTTATTTTTTATGTTTTTATGTACTTGCAAATCGTAATAAGTGTTCTCATCGTCAGCTGTTGAAATTTGACTGCTGGTGAGGCTATTTCTTGTTTTCCTTGTTTCTTTACTAAAGAAAGACGACTTTCAACAATTTGCTTTGTGGGAAAGTTGGAAATCGGGAAATTGATCAAATCTTTCGCCTTCAAAATACTTCCAGAAGAACCCAAAAATCTCAGTCCAAGAACACAAAAGTCTGCCAGCGGAAAGGAAAAGAATTTCAAAGTGTTTTTCCTGGAAAAGGAAATTATTGGTTTTGTTGGACAAGAAAAAGATTGAAATCTCAGGGAGATATTGACCGAAAAAATAAAGGGAAATCTCAGAGAGGCGGACATTGATCCGTGCATATATAGACATATCCTCAACCAAGAAAGATGGGTTCTTTCAAAGGTCATATTCTGCCAGGGACTTTGTTTTTGGTTGTTGGGGTGTGGCACGTATGGTGCTCGCTGGTGAGATATGTGTCAAACCCCAAGTCCTTTCGGGTACATGTATGGAACCCAGTTCCCGGTGTTGATGGGAGGCTTAAGTATTTTGAGCTTTATCTTATAGCAGTTGGTGCTTTCATTGATATGTGTATCGAGCTTTTGTATTCGACCCATCTCAAGTTCTTTGTAGATGGAGTCTTGAACCCTCATCACATGAATGATTTCGAGCACTCGGGGATGCTTCTTATGTTCTTTATCTTTGGGGTTGTCACCCTGATCTCACAGGAGACAAGGTATGGTCATGCTCATTTGATTATATTGATTGCCATTTTCTTCGTTTTTATATCATGTTGTGTAACAATCCTGTTGATTCGTCGGAAAAAGATAGGATAGAAAAAGCAATAAAGCCACTGATTCTTAGATTTTAAATATATGAGATAAAGTAGCTGCTCCGATCAATTAAGAGTGTTGCATTTTTTTACCTGCTCAAGTGGATGTTTCTATAGCACCGGAAACAAATTAACAAAATGAGTGCACATCTAAAAGTTTATTCATTTTTTCAGCTTGGACTATGAGGCATTTGTATCCATGCTTCCTCTGTTTCTTTGCAATTTAAAGATTTTAATTTGGATGCTAGCAATCAAAATCGTTCAGATAATAGTACTTGCATAATTAGATGACTCTGGCAGCTGCTTATATGATGACTATCTGTTCTTGTGTACATATCAGGTGGGGATAGTAATTTGCAATTAGATACTCCATGGGAAGTGAATAAGGGATTTCATAATTATTTGTTGTGATATATTGCAACACTTTTATCCACTATTTATGATAGCTAAATAAGAATGGAAAGAAAAGAAAAAACACTATCTTAATACGATTGCTTAATTCGTATATGATTGTGTAAGCATCAGTTTTAACTCATGAAACTTAGATAAATGTCACCAGACAGCAAAAGTTTTGCAATCATTCCCCAGGAATTCAGAGTGATGTGAAAATGTTTACAATAAAGAGGCAGATGTCTGATGATAGCACTTATGTTTTTTGGAATTTCAGTTGACAAGAGAGAGGTGCTCCCTCTTTGATCTAGGTTCCAGTCTCCCGTCCCCTCTCTCTGACGTCTGACCTACTGGTCTTCCATCAATGTTGATGCCATCTTCAGGACCCACCTTGGAGCAACACAGCCTCTCCCCATCACCACTTAGCTTCCTCATCTAAAATGTTGAACCCCCAGTAGATGTCCTTCCTTTATCCTGATCCCTTCCCAGAAAAAGCTGCCACAGCTCTTGACCTACAGCTAACAAGACTAATTATTCCACTAGGCTTGTTAACATAGGGTTATCCTCAACTCTCATACATTTATTCCAGTTTTCTATTCGCTCATGTTAATCGAGGAGAGCTGAAGAAGCTCCAGTAGAGCCCCAAGTCCATGATGGTTTCCAGCGGCCTGCTTGTGCCTGCAGATTGACTCCTTTTCTGTGGGATCATTGTAGAATTACTTTTGAAACTATTTTTATAATGAAAGGATTCAAGTTGTCGTGCATAATATGATCATTGTAGAATTACTTTTGAAACTATTTTTATACTTACGGATGCTTCAAATATCACAGCGCTACCCATCGACATTAACCCCTATTAACACAACTGTTTGTTAATTGTTAATTTTAACCGTCCAACACATCATCTATGCAATACCCTTGGTTTTTCTTTTCTGTTTTTCAGTCTCTTATGCGATGACTTTGTACTATGGCTAATTGTTTTTCTTTCTCCTTTAATGTCATGCAATTAGATTTCTTCCGATGCCTGAAGGAGCTCTTGCTCTGATTGCTGCTACAGCATTCTGTGCAGAGTATCTCCTTTTCTACTTTCACTCAACAACTCATAAAGGCCTCGAGGGGTATTACCACATCCTCCTTGTCCTCCTAATCGGGCTCTGCATAGTGTCAACTGTAGCTGGAGCCCTCTTACCAACCAGCTTTCCAATTGATTTATGTAGCGGTATTGCCATAACTCTCCAAGGCCTCTGGTTTTATCAGACTGCGTTCACTCTCTACGGCCCCATGATGCCAGATGGTTGTCAGCTCAAGGATGATATGATCTCATGTCATTCTGTCGACAATGAGGTCCGAGGTGAGTTGCTTGCAAACTTCCAGTTCTTTACCATGGTACTTAGTGTACTTGTTGCAGTTGTGGGAGGATATGGTTTTGTTGCCTCAAGATTTGGGCATTCTGATCAACGGAGCTTGCGTGCAGTATAGGATGTATTCGTTGATGATCGACATAGGGGTACGCTAGCTTATCCTTGTCCGCGTTTATTGCAATACAAGCTGTTCTTCTGACAACCTGATTTCTGTGATTTTACAGGTTTGACATGCGGATCTACGAAAATATAATGTTTAACGGAGGAAAGATCGAAACATAGATTTTTAGATTTAGAAGCAAACGGAGATACGAGTCGTGGAGTTAGTGGCATTCATAACATCATAGATACAAGGGGAACTTTTTTTTGTCAATAATGAAGAGGCTTTTGTTCAAGGTCATGTTCTTCCCTATTTAAAATGAAAATGTGTTTTATATATGGATTGTTTTGTAAACTTATTTTTGCTTGGTGTCGAATTTTGTAACCTTATTGTGATCTATATAATATTTGACGTATTTATTCATTAAAATGACATCGAGTTGGGATTTAGCAATGGTTATAACATAGCTATCTTGACGTTGGAGAGAAATTTACGTGCAACCAAAACGCGAAGGTCACTATCATGGAGCGCCATTTGTTCCGAGTTGTGTGGAACAAATAGCAAGGCAGGAGATAGAGAATGCAAACCAAAACAACAAGAACATCAAGATTTCTATAATTGTCGTCCATTATGTGTTTGTTTTGTGCCATCGATCCGTTTAAATTGGGCTTAATCGCGCTTTGTGGCGGTTTAAACGAAAGGACGATAGGATTATTGTCGTAGAAATGCACATAATACTAAAGTTCCAGAGATACTCAAGGTGATTTAGCCTTCAACTGCTTGATAATGGTATTAATAATCAAACAAAAACTACTTAAAAACTGCATATCGCTTCACACAATTCACAATTTATTGCCAAATCTGTTTGAAACTAAATTTAACGAGCCGCTAGTTTTGACATAAAACCAAGAAATACAAATACAACACTCACTTTTATGTTTCTATGATCTAAAACCAGCTAGGTAAACCTTCAGCTGATCGACTTCAGCTTTTCTGCTTCAGCCGCTTACAAAGAGCAACTGCTGCCCGTTCGCTTTCCACAGTATCATAGCTCGAAATAAATTAGAAGAGAATTGAACATTTCAATTCTAAGGCACACAGCATATGCACAAAAAAGTATTTATAACACGCAATGTAGGAGACTCTAAAGATCAGTAGAGTTTATTTCATTCAAGTATGCTTCCCTAATGGGATCTGCAAACCGGGTTCAATAAGGAACAATGATGGATTCTATAAGCTCTTGAAGTGGAGCTAGCTCCTTCTTGTCAATTAGCACAAATTCCTGCAAAAAGCGCAGTATAATGGAATCAGCCTACGAGTTTATCGAGTAGGAACTTTGTCCATGAAGTAAGATAAAACCATGACTATTATGCATTAGTAATTTCACTCTCCTAACTATTATGTTCTTACTCCTCGAATCTAATTTCTATTGGATAACGATAAGGCCATGACAGGTGTTCAAACAACTAGCAACCTATACCACTTTATGAATTGAATGTCTGTCTCCCAACTGATGTATTTTGTGCCAAAAAAGGAGACGGAATCTGGAACTTACTTGTTCTTACATTGAGCATATGCACTGGGGTCTGAGGTAGTAGTTGGTTGAGGTTGCACGGGTTAGTTTGGGTTTTTCCTCAGTTACAATTCAACGTTGTTTGCAAAAAGTCACAGATTCCTTACAGGCTCCATCCTCTCTACCCTGTAGAGATATTTATTTTCTATGATTTTATTAAGATCGGGAAGCTGCTGTAGTTGAGAGTTTAGACTACAATGTCAGAGGTGTGTTTTGGTTTTGTTTCTATGAGTTATAGCAAAACGTTGGTTGACCTCTTGTTCCCCGAGTCTTTGTACTCTATTTTATGACTATTATTATAAATTCAAGTTACCAACAGCTAGACCACAATCTATAAGGCGAATTAAGAATATAATCAATTTCAGAATGTTATCGACGTTATCAACAAGATACAATGATTAAATAAATAAACGTACAACTAGATATATTTCAAAAAGAAGAGAAAAGAAAACAGTTATTGCAATAGTAAGAGTACTTACGCAGGTAAATAGTATGAAATGCTTGAAGCAAGTATTTAAATGGGCCTCCTCCTTAAGGCTCACAATTTTCTGGAAATGAGAGTGATATATGTGGGCATATACACGGAACAGTCTTTTGAATATCGTCTTCACAACCTCCCTGAAATTGGGGGGAAATGGTGCACCTGAAAGACAAAGAAAGTGAACAGAGAATGAATTATATTAGTCAAATGAAAAACACAATATTGTCATAAATAGCATTACCAAGCTTTTGGGGAAATATGGATTCATCATCAAGTTGAGATTCAATCCAGTCCATTAGATATTCAACATATTTTGGAGCCGAAACCTCAATCGGTTTCTTAATCTGTACACCATCTGCCCACCTATACTCATACCTGTAGAGTTTTAACAAACAGAAGCTGGATTAGAATAAAAATTATAGAAGGCATAATTTGATCAGTCGTTAAAGTTGTCCAAGCCATCGAGTAAAAAGAGAAATTGGGAGTACATAACTTTTCAAAGGTTTTACACGAAAAAGATGTAGAAATTTGCTGGCAATATTTCAATACTGAATTTATGCAACAGAAACTGAAAAGTAACTCTAGAGCTAGCAGGCAAAGGTTGGTTAGCAGACAAACCACATACTGAATGACCAGAATGATGTAGGAGATTATGCAAGTACTGGGTTGTGGGTGCTGAGAGAAAGGTATACAACCCAATAGAGAAAGGGGAAGTTGAGGCATGCAAAGGCCCACAAACTGTTTGAAAGAGGAGGTTGGTTTCCCACAAAGCAGAGAGATTGGGACAGGGTGGTTCAAGGCGTAGAGATAGGGAGGAGCTTCATTCATTTTCTCTTGTCTAAATAATATTGATATTGAATACTTGATCCTTTTCCTAGTAGTGTTGATGACCTGTGTTAAACATGTCAGTATTAAAGAGTCAAATTAATAGTTTATTTTAATATCTATCAATATGTGAACACCTAATCGCAAACGGAATCAATTGCTATTAATTTCAGAATTAATATAAATCTAGCTTTCTGAAATATCTTGTACTTAGTGTGTTTCCATGTTCCCCTGGAGACTTTTGGTAGAAAGACAAGAAGCCCGTAACACAATGGTAAAAAAACCCAGATTTAAGAAAAGAAAGAGCAAAACGGTTTAATAAAAGAAAGATATACTCCCATACTTGGGGCCTGCAGTCATTGTAGGACAATTCTCTGGAGTACAGAACTCTGTGAGAGTACCGTATAACAAGTTGACCTGATTGAAGAAATCCACAGCTGAAATTTAAACACCGACGACAAGATTTTAGAACTAGAGTACACAAGAGGGATTGAATTAAATAATAAATTGCTGGAAAGGAGGTACTTGAATGTTGTAATGAAGATTATTTTTCCTAAAAGACCGGAGAAAATGAAATTCACATAATTGGTGCCGTTTTTTATTTTTTTGTGATTTTTATTCTTTCAGTCGGGTGTGGGGACATGAGGGAGGAGATCAGATGTGAAGGAAGGAGCAAGAATATGTAGAATGGTCTTTGTACTTAGTTTTAGTTTTATCTATTCCTACTTTTTTGTTCCTCGCCTCTCATTTTTCTTCAGTGCCTTATTTCTCTCCTCTTTCTCTTCTTTAATTGGAAGAAACATAAAAGCATGCCCTACAGTTTTCTGGTTTTTGTCTGGAACACAGTAATATTAAAAAGTAAAGTCATTCCCTTTCAACTGCTTTTTAAAGTTATCTATTTTCTCATAATGCTTTCTAAGAGAAACACATGAAAATATAAATATAATTTTGAATAATATCTCAAGTTGCATCCAAACAACAACAATTCGGAGGAAAGAGTTCCATGTTCATGTAAATCCTTTTACATAGAAACTTGTACTGTCTAAAACATCACACAACAAGCTAAACAGAGCTTTATGCAACAACCATATGTTCTTTTGATAAGAAACAAAACTTTTAACCACGTATCAACCATATGATGGACTAGACAAACTAAAAATTGACAGGCACTAGTTTGTGATGTGTGTGTGTGTGTGTGTGTGTGAGAGAGAGAGAGAGAGAGAGAGAGAGAGAGAGAGAACTGTTAACAGCAAGCCATTCATTTAAATCTTCTCCAGTTGGAAGTTTTACTGCCTCTCTTAGGTTGCCGCTACCAAGTGTAGCATCAATATGCTTTCTAAGCTGAGCACCCTGCATCAAGAGAAAAAAAATTAACGAACGAATTCAGTTACACCGTATGATTATAGTATAAGATCCAAACAGCTCTTTCGTTGTTTTTCTTTTTGGATTTTTAGTCCCAGTTACTTTCACTTTGCATCTTTAAATTACAACTTTGTGAATGCTCATTTTCTGATTCAATTCAGGTTCTAAACACCGTTAACATGCTCCTTTTCTCATTCCAAGTTGTCCTTAATATCATTTAAGAGATTTAACTCTCACAGGTACAGGTTTAAACCAAACAAATTTCAAGTTTTAAATCCCACATCATGAGAGTTAAACATTAGGAGAAAATATATGTAGTAGCTAAATGCAAGGACAGAAAAATTTCAGAGTACAATTCAATTTGTAGTAAGGAGAATCAGATGAGAAAAGAAAAAAGTTACATTAGAAATTATGCCCATATAATATGGGTATAAACGACCACAAAAACTCAATAAAAGTTTTCTATTTTGGAAGAACGATGTACCAATATAGAATTATAGATACATACATAGACTCAGGGAGAAAAAGTTGAGCAAATGGGAACAACCTTACTCCCTGAAGGTGCGCTTTTTTTCGGGCGGAACGTCCTCTGGTTTCTGCATCATTAGCAAACTTCAGTTTTACAAAATTGATAGTGACTAAAATCATAATGTACTAAGCAGCTCAGAAGAAAATAAAAATGCATTTATGAACATGCACATACTAACACAGGAAAATAAGCAGAGAGGTAGAGGGAGTGCTTAGAAACTAGAAAGTTGGTGACATATTAAATTATGGGTTTCTGGTTCACACAGCCCATGATAATATATCAACTCTTTGAACTTTTTAATACATACGCATGTCTTGATTTTTCCATTCATTTATCTACGAAGTAATAACTACCGAGAGATTAACTAAACAAGAACATGACCATTTTCATAAACCCTAAATTCTTTGATCTAGCCTCTTCTCACAGCAATGTACTCTTACAAACTGCCTTCTACTATTCTTTTATGACAAACACAATATTTAGTAAGAGGAAAGGCAAGGAATACAGGAAGCATGAACAAGTAAACTACACAGCACGTAAAACAACATAAGAAACGGAAAAACCATAAGAAATGGAAAAACCAACGAAAAAACCTAAACCAACCGACAGAAGAAAATCTCAGGTTGCCCTCGGTTCAAAACTCCCCCTCCAATCAAGAAAATCACTTTCATGAAATGTTTTGACAGAGAAGCCCAGACAGAAGCAAATAGTCTAACTCTGTCACAAATTGCACCCACTTCCTCTTCATTGTCAAATCCCAATAAACTAATCAACTTTGTTAATTTTTATTTAAGAAACAATTTTTTAAATTCTAAAAACCAGTACAATCAAATATTACAGGAAACTGCCACCTACAAAAACAACAGTATACAGCAGAAAAAGGAATGTCCATAGACCGAACCCACCAGGAAAACCCAAACGGAACATTGTCCTGCAAACTTCCATGCCTTCCTCTCCAAAAATGTCAAAAATCCTACTTTCCTCTACAAGAAACACCACCAAAAATAAGACAAAACATCACACCTCCATAAGATAAGACTTCAACCTTTTTACATCCACGCAAAAACCTAAACCTTTCCAGTGGATGAGAACCCTCTCCAAAGGAAACCCACACAGCCATCACACAAGCAGCTCCCCATTTTTCTTCACCGAATCACCCACCCCCTAAACCACCCTCTGCTTTCCTTCTAGATATTACACCCAAACAAATCAATCCTTTCTCCCTTCCTCAATACTTTCCGCCAAGAAATTGCCATAAACTCTGCTAACTATTTTGCTACTTTACTAGATTTTTACAGAGACAGATAATAAACTGGCAAAGTGCACAATGAGATTGATGTAGAGGGGCGGGATCTCTCAGTCCCATTCCTGATCAAATAACATCTAAAAAGAATGAACAAAGAATGGGATCTGGATTTCTCTGCAGCTGATGATGATCTCCATTCCTGGCTCGAAGTGCCATAGACCCTTGACAAAAATGATTTATCCCGCCCTCCCAACAGCCAATTTCCTTGCAGCACCACATTTTTCAGCCTCCCCTAAAACCATCCTTTTCTTTCATTCTATATATTATTACATCCCAACTAATCAAGTGCTCTCACTTTCTCAATAGCTTCCCACAGTAAATTCCTCACTCACTTTTCTAACCATTTTCATACTTTAATTGAAACTGTAAAATGAAAAAAAAATAATAGATTGAAAACTACTCAATGAATTGAAACCCTTCTTCCTTTTGACCAAAAAGAGCTTTTTCCAGCTGCCACAAAGCTTCTTTGCATGCGACATATCAATCCCATTTCAATACCAAGGAACGACAACATATTGAGTACACAGTTTACCATCCATCATGGTCCAAACACCAAATCATCATTATGAACAACTATGCAAAGAAACAACAGAACTTCCGAATAATGCAAAGACCACGCACAAATACAAATCATGTGATGCATCAACTATAAAGCTGTCACTATCTATATATCTATCTATCCATCAATTTACCCACCATCAACCCTCTTGCCATTATTATTTTCCTGACCTACAACGCCCAGAAATAAGCGGGTTCTATCACCAAACTCCATCATCCATCACTATTACTAAAATTTAATAACTAACAGCAGCGGGTCGAATAGAAATCATCGACTTTCTTTAATAAGCTATCCACACCTTCCATATATTGCATTTACAGAACCCCAACAGTATCAGTGATTCAGTATGGTAGAATAACAAAAAAGATAAAACCCATTAATCAACACCAAAAAATCCAAAAGAATACATCAAAAATCACAAATTTCATAGATCAAGTAAAAGGATTTCAAGAATAACACATCAGGAATTACTGATCAGAAAAGAAAAATAAAGAAGTAGAAACATCCATCAAAAGATTCAGAACCAAAAAAAACACCAGAAATGAAACAAGCATGGAAGAAAGATCCATTTTTGGGGACATAAAGGAGATATGCAGCCAAAAGTTTTGTACTTGCCTGCCCAGACCGAAGAGACTCATGGCTCCAAAGCGAGAGAGGGAAGAGGGATTTGTGTATTATTGTCAGCTTCCTTCGTCCTTCTTAAAATACGATCGGGTTGGAAAACGAACAGGCCGGCCCTTACTTTTTTTGTGAACCCCAAAACAAACAGAGGAAAAAACGTTAATTTCACAATTGTCCACAGAACTTTGACAATGTTTTACTTTAGTCCTTTAATGCTACTTAGCATTAAGTGCTACAGGTGTTTAAAATGGTTTTCATTTTTGGTAGTGATGGAGGGAAAGATCTCTCCCGATGCCTTCCTCCTAATCCACCAAGTTTAGGGATCTGAATCATTGAAATTTGATTCAACGACTACAAATTTAGGAGGAACTGATCCGGAGAGGATCCCTTTCTGTGATGGAGGTCGATTTCACGAGTAAAATTTGTATATTTTAATGCCTCGGGTTGATTCCAGGTCATACAAAAGGCCAAAATTGAACAATCAAACAATAACGGTTGGAACCAAATTTATGCATAATCGTTGGTATATGAATAATTGTTGGAATCCCATGAACTTCAGAGAATAGGGGGACTGTTTGGGGGGCGTGTGTGTTGTAAGAAGATGATCCTTATAAGAACTCTAACTTGGGTATTTATAGAGATGTCGAGAGTCCTTGTAGAGAAAGTAATTACTCTTAGGGCCAGTTTGGGATTGATGTGCTTATTTTTAAAACTGTTTCTGCTATACTTTAAGAATAATCAGTTGTAAAATAAAACAGCTGAATGTTTGGTAAACTGTATTTTTAAAACTGCTGTGAGTATGAAAAGTAGTATAAAAGCGTTTGGTAAATACTAATGTAAAATTTTGGAAATTCTGTATAATGACAAAAATAGACATAATGAGAAAAATAGTTTTCTATTAACTTTTTGGTTAAAAGGATGACTCACAAGTATATCTAATCTTTTTTCCTTCAAATTATTTTGACATTTATAGTTGCATTGCCAAAAGTTTAAAAAAAAAATAACAAATATTAAATAAATAAAATTTTCTTCAATGTCTTCAAACAATAATAAAATAAAATAAGCATACATAAAAAAAATTACGAACGCATCAAACTTGCAGCAATGTTGTTCCTCAATGTCTCTATTTCTTGTGCTCCAGGTCCTTCGGTAATATGATATTCTTCTTCTTCTTCATCCGAGTCTGTGTCATCATCCAAGTCAACCTTCATGTTGTCAAAATGATTATCATGTCGGGCATGCCTTCTTATATGATTGTGAAGCATCATAGTTGTGATTATTATCTTTACTTGCTCTTAAATGGGTAACCAAGCATGTCTCTTAAAATGTTCCACCTCTTTTTCCATACACCAAAAGTGTGTTCAATGACACTCCTAAGGGAAGAGTGTCTATGGTTAAATACCTCTCTAGATCCTGTTGGTTCTCTGCCCCTACGAAAATCAGGAAGATGATACCTTTCACCTTTATAGGGTCCTAAATAGCCACTCATCTGTGGGTACCCAACATCCACAAGATAATATTTTCCTGTAATGTTCAAAACATGCTACTATGATATAAAAAGAAACTATAAAAAGTGCCTAATCAAATGCAAAATTTCAGACATATGCACAAGTTTGAGATATTACCATTAGGAGGCTTAGGAAAATTTAAAGCACTATTTCGTAAAACAGATAAAAATATTCTTGTATCATGTGCAGTTCCTTCCCAACCTGCACATGCAAAGATGAATTGCATGTCAAAATTACATGCGGCCATTACATTTTGAGTTGGTGTCCCTTTCCTGCCAATATATGGTACTTGATCTCCAGGAGGTATTGTGGCTTGAACATGTACACCATCAATAGCACCAATACAATTCTGCAAATAATATTATAACACAATTTTCAATAAATATAACTTAATTCATAAGACAAAGCAAGAAGTATCATATCTAGTTTTTTTTTTTTTTTACCTTAAAGTCGGGCATATAACTAGAGTCGCTTAATATCTCTGCAGAGACACCATTAAACTCAGGATCCAGTGGTTTGATAACATCAACAGCCATAAGGCATACAATATCAAGTAACTGACTAAAGTATCTGCTCACAGTCTCGCCGGAGTGTTGAAATCGTTCTTGTGCTAACCTATTCCCTTTCACCTTGTCCTAGAATAAACAAAAACATTCCTAACATTTCACGAGGACACATTCTCCTTAAACCCCTCAATCCATACTTGTTTTGCAGGTCACTACACAATCTCATAAATACCTTTTTATCCATTCTAAACATCCTATGACAACACCTCTCATTTCCCCGTAATATTTCCATTAACCACTTATATCCTGTTTGAGATGAATCCATACAAGGTGTTTTGTGGATATATGTTTGATAATAATGTTCTATAGTACGAACACAAAGGCATACAGTTTGGTTGAACTCTTCCTCATCTTGCAAGATGTCCATATCTTGAAAGAGATCTGCAACTTTGGAAAAAAATAAAAAATCTCATCATTATTCCTACAAATAGGAGTACATGCATGAAAAAAAAAATTATTCTTAAATAAAGAATCTAGAACCATCCAATTATAATCCCAAGTAAAACACAAAGAAATCCAAGTAACCATCCCAACTGACAAATCAAAATAATAAACTCAAGTTCGAAGATATCTTAGACTATATTGTCTACCACGAAATATAAAACTTTGCAAACTAAATGCTTCACATGGCACATAATTTTCAGCTTGCTCATAGTTAAGCCATTGAAACTTGATGTCCGAATCTTCTACAGTTAAGAACATTTCTCTCTTCTCTTGTTTTAGAAATAATCGAGTTGCAAGTAACCACAAAGGGCTCCCAGGCCCTGCACCAGGTAAAGATGAAACTATCTTCATCACTTCAGCAATGCTACTATTTTGTAAGCCCTTGGCCATGTTTGAAGTTGTTGTATATCTACTCTCAATTGCACCAACCATACGATCAATCTGTTTTGACAACTTAGCAGCACCTCCCAATTTCCCCTTCTTTGCAGCAACTCCTTTTTCCTTATTCTCTTTCTTAACTTGTGTATCAAATTGTCGAGTTCTTTTTTTCTTCTTCCCCAAATACTTCTCATCAACTTGAGTATTTTTGAGTGGGATAACATCATCAAAATCACTACTGTCAATTAGAATGCCATCATCCTCATCAGATTCATCATTATTTTCACATGAAAGTACACCAGACGAGGGTGCCCAAGCATGATCACCAGTAGCAGTGGTATTCATGAACATCCTATCTAGCTTATCTTCCATATCAGGGCTAATTCCTTTTCTACGCAAACTTTTATATTTTTTGGTGATCTGCAATTTAAAGAAACAAGTATTAAAATGCATTCACGCTAAATAATAGACAGACAACATCCAAAAACTAACAAGAAGCTTACAAACCTGAATTTTATTATGCCACCATTCATCCGAAGCATCAACAGTGTTGAGCTTGGGATTCCATCCTAGACCAGTTTCTTTTCCCTTTAGTTCTTTCCATAATTTCCATTGCTCCTTAAGTGCATCCCACTTATTTTTCAGCTGTTGTTTACTATACTCAGCTCCAGTCTCTTTATTTAGGTTAATACTCACATTTTCCCATCCCTCTTTTTTAAAGTGGGTACAAGGACGATTTCCTGCATTCACTTCCTTGATACACACGTAACAAAATAGTGATGTATTGTAAGCATTCCATACAGCCGGCGGTTGTGATCCACTTGCCCCATTACTTTCCTTCTTAACCATCTGTGTATACAATATTATATATATATATATATATATATGTATGTATATATATATGTATGTATATATATATATATATGTATGTATGTATTGATACACACTTGAGAATTTTAGCATATATTTTTTATATGCACAGAAAGAACAGATCAATTGATCAAGTGAATTTGTTACTATAAACAACTAAAGTGCAAAAAAAAAAAGAAAAAAAAAACCAAGTCCAATTCATTGTCAAGAAATCACATGATTGTTGCTCTGGATGCATAGATAAAAAAATAACCAGGTTTGCATCAAGAAAATATAAGATAAACATGCCAATTCAAACATGACTCAGAACAACTCTAACAGAAATTCGACTACTCTAGTAAAAATTTGATCGAATTCAATTTACATGAGCATTTAGGTGATAATAGCATAACAATTCCCAAGCCATGAGCCCTTAAATAGAAGTAATCATATGGAAAAAGATTACTTGAAAGTTTAAACAAGAGCAATGTAATCCAAAACTAATAATTTAAGATGAAGAACTCCGTCAAAATCAATCGATCAAGATTATCAAATACATCAGTCAGTTATAGAACACATCACCACAAAAAAGAAAAAAAATCATACACCAAAGATAAAGAAGAATAAATACTTTAGTATGAAAACAATATAATTGAAAGCTTAATTTTGTACCTTTGAGCAATCAATAGTTCGTGGAGCAACAAGGAGAAGTTATGAGAAAGATGGAAGTATAAATGTGAGGCTGTGCAAAGACGTGCATAAATATATAGCTAGGGTATCAATTAGATTAGGGTATAATTTTAGTGCTTCAAATTTAGGGATAGATTAGGTCATTTAGAAAAATAAAAGGGGGTATTCTAGGCCTAGAAAATTTTCATTAAACCTCCGTGTTTTTTGATTATTTGCTTAAAAAATATGTGACTTTAAAAAGCAACCTAATTGGTGCTTTTAAAAGCTGGTCTTTTTAGGCCCAGACTTTAAAAATAAGTAGGCCTCAAAATACTTACCAAACAGGTTTTAGATGCTTCACTTTAAAATGAAGCTGTTTTTTGGTAAAAAAAGCAATCCCAAACGGAGCCTTAATCCGATAGAGAATCTAGAAAGATAATTAGTGTAAAAGAAAGCTTGATTGCTATATAACAATGTCGAACATGCTGTGAAGATAACGGATCATTGCAACGACGTCCAAGCTATCGTATTAACGCTAGACATGTTATGGTATCTTCGTATCTGTTGTTGCAGCAGTGGGGTTTTTCACAATTGGATTGAGATAGTTGATTCCAAATTGCGGAGTGACTAGATCTAATCGGAGTGATTGATTTGAGTCTTAGTAGATCGAATGTCCAGCGAAGTTGCCCTTCAAAGTGCGTTGTTGCTCCAATCGGATCTTCGAATTTCTGAAGTCGAAATTGTTGTTTCTTGTGCACCGTCTGCGGGCTAAGTGAGCATTGCGACCCCAACTTGTCATGTCAATTTTGGAGAATCAGAATGTTGTGCTGAACGAGTTAACATCTTGACGGATCTCATGGTAATTTTGTTATAACACAATGTATTGGTAGAATCATGTTGTTCCGCTTAACGGAGCAGATTCAATAAATGTTACGATTGTGGTTACTCAAGAGGACCTCTCTTGGCACGGAAATTGATATGTTTACCCCTAGGAATCCCTTAGGACATTTAGGCAGCGTGATCCATTGCATATGAGTTAAGAGCAATGTTTGTTGAGTACAGTTTTGTGAGATTTTCTTAGATAAACTTTTGGATATCATTTCTCTAAACCAATTAACAAAGTTGTTTGTTGGATAGTTCATTATAATCGTCTAAATGTGATTTGCCTACAATAGAGGAAATGAACAAGATATAGAACTAAAGAATTAAGTTTTTTGAGACACAAGCTAACACTCGACAAACTTGACAACCCTGTTCCTACACCAAAAGAGAGCTAGGTTTTCTCCTTAAGTCACTTATAAGAAGGGACTATACAAAGGGAGTTATAAGCTTACCCTCATTAAGGGTTATGTAATTTGGAGAAATTGGAGAAGCATCACTCTCCATTTTCTCTTTATAAGGTTGGCCACATAGGGTGGTGTTGCTAGCACCACTCTCAACCCTATATCACTCATCTCATCTTCACATCTCTCCTTGGTGAAGAGACTAAAAGACCATCAACTTCGGTGGCTTATGGAGATTCTATTCTGTCATCCAAATCCAAGGATTCAAGGGGCAAGGTAACGAAGGCCGTCTCATGAGTAAATAGCATTTGCTTATGCAAAGAGATATCTATAAAGGTAAAATGAATTCTCAACTCTTTTTTGTAATTTAAGTTTAGTTTGGTTCACCATTAATTAAGCTTTAAATGTCTTGGTTAAAGATTGATTTTTTAGTGCATATGAACAAGCTTTCGCCTTTTTAACTGTTAAATGCTTTATGTATGTTGCTCAAATAATCTTTGATAAAAAAAAATTCACAAAATTGTAATATAAAGGTTAGGTCACCAATTAAGAATTAGGGACTCAGTTGCGTCGTTGGGTGAGGGAATCATCATTCAGCATCGTTGTTACAAAAATATCCAAATAGGAATGTAGGAAGATATTCCATCTCTGACATAAAAAAAAAATTAATGAAAAATGTTTGAAAAACTTTGAGTTTTAACTAAAAACCATGTAATAACTTTATTTAATGGTTAGGACAAAACCCAATACTAAATCAGACTAATTAAAATAGCCCAAATATTGAGTTTACGATTTTATCCCTAACGGCAAGCTTTTGTCCGTTAGTCTCTTCATTATGTTTCTCTCTCATATTCTCTCCCCCATTTTTTCCTGACATTCAAAACCTCATTTTTCTTTCTAATCTCGCATAGCAACTTCATTTCTATCACTATGTAAAAACCACTGCTTCAACCCCAAACCTAATTTTGAGTAGTCTCAATCTCTGTAAAAATCGAAAACGATCTCTTATAAGCAAAACGGTATGATTTTGTCACACACACACTCTCTCTCTCTCCCCCTCTCTCTTCTCTGTAAAGATGAGCAAGGGATCTACACTTTCACTAACATCGGCAAAAAAGCCAAAGGTGAATTTCTGCCCTTCCCTCCTCATTCATCTGATTATTAACCTTTGAATTTTTCATAATGTATTCGAGATATTGTTTTTCAATTTTTCTTCTTCAGTGGAGTTCATCGTTTATTTTTCAAGAAAATAAATTTGAGATATGTTAGCTTTTTGTTCAATTTTTTTTATACAACATTTTTTTTTTCCAGATATAGTTTTGCCAACATTTTTTTTTTCCAAAAACAGTGTTATTTTTTTTGTTTTCCAGAAACAGTATTATATTTTGGTTTTTTTCTTCAGATACAGTGTTTGTTTATACACAAACAAAACAAACATTGTATCAAATTATTTTTCCAGAAACAGTGTTATGTTTTGGTTTTTCCAGAGACAGTGTTATTTTTTTGTTTTTCTAGAAACAGTTTTATATTTTGGTTTTTTTTTTTCCAAAGACAGTGTTAGTTTTTTTTTTCCAGAAACAGTGTTAGTTTTTCGCCTATTTGTTATGACGATGGTTCTAATTTTTTTTCCATAAACAGTTTTAGTTTTTCAGAAACAGTGTTAGTTTTTACACAAACATTGTATCTTATTTTTTTCCAGAAACAGTGTTATTTTTTTGTTTCCATAAACAATGTTATGTTTTGATCTTTCCAGAAACAGTGTTATATTTTTCCAAAAATAGTTTTATATTTTGGTTTTTTTTTTCCAAGGACTGCTAGTTTTTTTTTCTTCCAGAAACAGTGTTAGTTTTTCTTTGATTTGCTTCAACGGTAGTTCTGGTGCGTTTTACACTTTTTTTCTCTAGTTTGTTCACACAGAGGTTCTAGTACGTTTTCCACATCTTTTTCGCCGGTTTGTTCCAACAGTGGTTATGGTATGTTTTGCACTGCTTTTTCGTCGATTTGTTTCAACGGAGTTTCTGCCATTGAACTTCTTTTGAACTTGTTTCGGCGGCTTTGATCCAATGAATGCTTCATTTTTTTACTTTGATTTGAACTTTGATTTGGTGATTTTTGAAATGGGGGAATTCGATTTGATAGGAAGACAAGGAGTTATTATGACGGTTTCGTGCTGGTTTGAGGTTGGTGAAGAGTCAGGAAATATTGAATCATTTAGGGCTATTTACGGAAGTATAGATTTGTAGTGAGTTGGGCTTGTAAGTTTGGCACGTGGACAATAGTTTTTGATAGTTTTTTATTAAACTTTGAGCCATTTTGTTTAAATAACATTTTGAGATGATTTTTTATTAAATATTTGTTAGTCCATACCCTTTTCATTAAAGCTCTAAAAAAACAAAAAACAAAAGGAAGATACTCCATCTTATCAAACAAACCAAAACTAGATTCCGATGTGTAGTCTTATATTCAAACGTACTCTCTGTATTTTTCCTGGTTTGAGGGGTCAGAGTCAGTAGTCAGGAGTGCAACTGCAACCCAAACCCCCCAGGGTCTCCAAAAGGAGCCATACCCTTTCCTGGTTTGAGTAAGAGGGAAAAATAGTACGGATAGGAGACAGTCCAGCACTGCAAACCAGCTAGGGCAAGTGACTAATCGGGTTTTCTCCTGTCTGTCGTGGGCAGTGAGCAAGTTTCACCCACAGGATATAGATATATATACATATATATATATATATATATATTATATGTATACATATAATATATGTATATATATTATATGTATATGTAACTGGTTGTTGTCGATTGTCAGCTAGCTAGCATGGGATTTTTTGTTGGACTTGGATTGTCTGTCCTTTCCCATTCCATCTCCTTCTTATGTCCTTTTATTTATATGGTCACGGTTAAGTCACGTCAACATTTTATATTGATTTTTTTTATAGAAATAATAAGACAAAAAGCAATGGGAATATAAAATGTTGGCTTAACCGTGACCACATAAATAAGAGGGGATGAGAAGGGTATGAGATGAGGAGGGCAGACAATCCCTGTCCTTTTTGGTTTTAGGGTTGATATATTTGGTGTTTTGGCAATATTGTCACTTGGTCGCTATATTCTTGGGAGATATCTTCCATCACTTCCTATTTGAACAGTTACGATTAAGTTACATCAAAATTTTATATTGATTTTTTTTATAGAAACAAAAATACAAAAAGTAAAGTGTGAGATGAGAGAATAGAAGGGAATGAAAATAGGAAGAGAGATAATCCTACCCTATATTCCTAGCGCTAATGGGGATAAAAACAAAACCCTAGCCTCTCTCTGTCTGACTTGGTTGTATTCATTATAAATGGAAAAAATGGATAACCCGAACATGACTCTTTAGTTTTGTAAATATACAAACAGATGAATCAAATGCTGAAAGTAAGAATTAATCAGTTGTTGCGCAGAGTTGACGTGGTAAGCAGGTTAACAAGTTTTTCAGAACTCCCTACCTTTCTTCCTCAAGAAAAAGAAAATAAAAAAGATAACAAAAGTGAAAAAAAAGAAGTAGAAAAGTATATGAATTATGAAACATGAGGCATGGTCGATCGTGGACTATGACCACCTTTTAACGTTATAGGAATGTCTGCTTTCAAGTTAACAATGGATACTTGGAAAACCAGATTATAAAGCCATTCAGCGACCACCACTAAAGCAGATTTCTGTATAATGTGTCTTTTGAAATTTTATTTCACATGTAAAACGCTACTTATTAACAGGCCCCATGTTAACTAGACGAAATAACATGAAACAATAATATTTTCATTCATAATTTAGGATAAACTTAAGGGATTTTTTGGGTATTCCAAATTACCAAGTAGTCTGACTTTGAAACAATCTTCACTGTTCAATTTCTTAAAATCAACATTTTAATTTGGTAAAGTCGAACTTCACCGTTCATTATCCAAACTATCGAAGAATAATTAAAAAAAAAACAAAATAACAAGCTAACATTGTCCACGACAAGTTAACTAGCTAAGACACAAACCTGATACTAAGTAACCAAAAGAAAGCACAACCAATCAATCAAAACAGAAAACTCACAAGAATTAACTAAAATAAAACCCCATATAAATATAATCAACTATGATCGTTGAGTTAATCAAATAATAGATTATTATTTTAACGTCATAATATACTTCTTTGAGAGAAATGTGTGTCACTTATATTTGATAAACACCATGTCCTTGAAGTGCCACATTCCACAACCACCTCCCTTTTAATGTAGAGATTTTTCAGTGTGATCGGAACACGGGATGGTTCACCACGTGTCATTATACAAATAATGGAATATGTGTGTTAAAAAGTTAATAACTTAAACATTAAAATTTCTCACCACTTATAAAAACGGGTAGTGTATCATCCGTATTCTGATCACAATACAAAGTTTTTTTCTTTCGATGAATACTAAATTATTGGGTTTATCATATGGCATGCACAGCATCTAGCATGCATGCAGGAGACACTAGCCAACTCGAAAGAGATAGCACACTGTATATTTTGTCGAACATGAGGGCAAGTTTAGGGGACTCCAAGGAGTCAATATATAGCTTCAATGGGAGATATTCCAAGTCTTAACTCTCAAGGGGTCCCTTGTACCTATTGCATCCGCCAGTGCTTCGCTCTCTAGTCAAATGATCAATCTAGCAGATCCTGCGTGGATCGAAATTGTTGTCTCGTACGTTTACCTTCAATATACTTTTTTTTTTTAAAGAAAAAATGCGATATTTCATTTCATTTTCAAAGTTTGACAAACTAAGAACATAAAAAAGCAATATTTCATTTCATTTCCAAAAATGCGATACTTCAATATTTGAACACAATCATCATCCCCACCCCCCCTCAAAAAAAAAAAAAAAAAAAAAAACCAAAAAAAACCAAAATCGGGAGCATTAGAAAGAATGAGTTTTCTAGTATAGTTCCATTCTAATTCCCTCAAAATGAATATAACGTTTACCTTCAATATACTTTGAGCACAATGAGTCATCCATTCTAATTCTACTTAAAAGACCAAACGAAACCATATTTCATATGTCATATTAACAAAAGAGATATCTTATACATAATACATTTACTAATAGACTATAAATAACACTTGATAATACAATTCGTGCACACAAAATGGAGCCGAACATATACTGGCTACCAAACTCTCTAAGTGCAACGGGTACTAAATTGTACGTTGGGCATTCGTTATTAGTTTTATTGCATTCAAGAAATTGCTTAATTGTCAAAAATTGTTTATGAGAACTTACACGTCTAGTTACTCTAATTAACTTCACAGGTGAACACAACATGGAGGGATCTTCTCCTTTTATGTAAGGGTTCAACAAGTTTTCCCCTCTCTAATTTTAGTCATCGATGAATAAATCAAATGAAAACAATAGAAAAAAAATATGAGCATATGAGAAAATTAAAAAAAGTATGTTTATCATTTTTCTTAAAAAAACAAAAAGCAACGTGTAGAAGCCAAATTATATGAAAAAAATAAAGGTAAAACGGTCAAAATAATAAAATTATAAACTTCTAAATTATCAGCTTTTCAATATGTTGTCTTTGTTGATAATCTTTAGTCGTTAATTGTCGATATTTGATCGACATGTTCTAAAAATTTAACGTCGATCAGATTAGTACAAGACATCCATAGATATAACCGCAAATCAATGAAATTCCATTTCTCAAACTATATGTGTTACAAAGAACAAACTCAAATGTGAGCCGCGTAATCCCAAAATTCCAAATATAACAAGGAGGAATGGTAAAGGGCAAAAAAGAAGACCCAAAGAGGGTCTTCCATCCCATGTGAATGAACTACCACCCTCATGAGCCATCACTATATATGATAGGAAAGGTAATAAAAAAATTGTAATTTAAAGTGTTAGACATATAAGGCTGTGTACGATACACGTTCCCCCCAACCCTCGCAAAGCGGGGAGCCTTATTGGCTTGGGGTCGCCCTTGTAGACCATATAAGGTCAATTCAATTTCCAACCATCATTAGTTCCACTGGAGACTCCATTGAAGTCTTCTATTTTCCAGCTTTCTTGAGACATCCAGATGCATCTTCAAATCTTTCATGCCTTCCACCAGAAATGTTGGTCATGCAGTGTTAGAATTTAAAGGTATTGTGCTTGTATTCTCTCTCTGTTTTCTTCCCACCATGTCTTCGCATTCATCTCCCCAAACCTTTCGCGGCTGTGCAAATAACAGAAATAAGGTCATGAGCTGCCTCTCCGCCAACAAAATGAGAAATTACGAAATATGTATTCATGAAAACAGAATCGAGAACTGGTTGTATGGAATAAGGAAGTAAATGTTGAGCAAGAAAAAACTAGGTTTCTAAGCAAGATAAAGAACTAAATGAATGGAAGTAAATGCAGTGAAAACTTGTAAGTACCATATGAATGACTCAAATTAGAAAGTGAATGAACATGGTAGTCGATCCATTACCTGAATCTGACACGCCTGAGCTCCCGAGTGCCATCCGCTAGCTGCCTAATGGTTATATACACCCCAGGCTCATCTTCCTCAACCCATTCCGACTCCACTTCACTAGCATTGCTAATTGAGACTGAAGCTTCATCTCGAGAGGACGTTGTTGTCCGTGATGCATCAAAAGATGATGCCTCTCCCTTGTGGCCACCTGCTCCATAAGCACTTGACCCACCAGCATTATAGTAGTGACCACCACTGCCACCACCATGATCCAAACCATCAGAGGGAAAATACCCTCTACTTCCAGTTCCAGACGGTTTATAGTTGTGCCTCGGTGTCCAATCTTTGTTCACTGATGGAGCCATAGGGCTTTCCATAGCAGATCCCATCCTTGAGTAAGAAGAATCTCTCTGCTGCTGAGTACAAGCGGTTAGTATAACATTTTGGTCTACTCGAACTTCATAAACCACCACGAACCCTTTTCATTTCTAGTGTCTAGAGCAGAGAACTCTATCACAAAAACATGAAAACATGATAAAAGAAACAAGGGGATGGTTGCAACATTATTTTCATTACCTCATCTTCGGACCTTGGGGGAGTGTGAAGAGCTTGCCGGTTGAATCTCTGGACATTGTAGAGCTCCATGATGCGGTCATAATTCTCACCCCACCATCGCTGCGCTTGCCATTTGTTGAACATCTCTCGGCTTCAAATTTCAAATCATATATAATCAATTTATGGCGCATAGGTAATCAACACTCAACAACTAGAGTTTACGACATTTTCAGAATCACAGCCACATCAAATTAAAGTCCCAAAACATTATAAATGTTCCGCATATGCTTCGAAGAGATATGCTTGTCTGTAGAAATGAAGGTCATTGGCATACCTGAAACGAATTCGTTTGAGATCATTTCCCCCATTAGGAAGAGATACAAAAGTAATGTGTACGCCGGGTTCCACCTGTGCCATCCACTCCTTAGGCTCATCCTCATCCTCTAGCACAACATCACAAGACTGTGCTGATATTGATGCACGCTCACCGCCACCATACGGTCTAGTAAATCGAGAGTCCGATCTTGCACCCAACTGATGATTAGAGGTGAAGTCCCAAGCAGGTGTAGAACTTGTGCTTGCACCTCCCATATATGGGTACGGCATCCCTTCAGAAGCAGTATCAAAATCCGGGTATCTCGGCCGTCCTTTCTTATAATTGCTTGACCCTGTGCATGGTTTGCATTGCTTGTACGCACCAGAGAATTTCAGTGCCATATCCTTAATCTACAAAATGTTAATAAATGGGGTTGGTCAAGCATCCAAGAAAGCTATACAATGATTAATTGAAACATACATTTTATCCCAATTTTTTTTTTCAATAGTTTGGGACTACTGGGTAGTCCAAAATATTAACGGTGAAGATTGACTCTAAGAAATCAAACGGTGAAGATTGTTAAAACAGTCGGGCTACTTGGTAGGTTGGACGCCCGAAAACAAACTCCATTCCATCACTATGAATTTTCCATGTCAATAATGTAAAGTAGGTTTTGAATATTTAGCAGAAAAATAGAAAAAATTCCTCCAAAAACATAACATAGAAATGGAAGAAAACAGTTTATATGTGATAGTTCCATGTGAAGTAGCAAAACATTTTACTTTCTTTACATGTAGTTTATCAAAGTGTAGAAATGTGATGCACAGTTCATAAGCAAAACAACAATTACTGTGGAATAATGGAAAGTAAGTATTTAATTGGAACCAAATTTTTGTGATTGGTCTTGCTGAGACATCCATACACAAAGAGATTCTCTCATGTCACGTATTTATTATCTGTCAATCGTTTATTGAACATATAATGCACTTTATAAATACACGGCAAGCATTTACAAGTTGATGACTCCACTAAAACTAAATTTCATTTTCATGAGAGGAACTCTGTCGTGTGGATAGGGAAAATGTAGGTTCTTGATGAGGGAATAACATACAGCCGGTAACACAAAAGAATCTTTGGTGCAGGTGGTTAACGAACTGTAGCATTCCTTGTGTTAGAAAAGTGAGTCGTGCTAGCAACTAGAAAAGCCCCAAAGTGAAGGCAGATGATCAAACGAAATCTTGGATGATTTTATGTACTTTATTTTACTCTGCTATAACATGACCCGTCTGGGTCGGGCTGTCATCTACTGGATTTGTATTTTCTATGTATTACTTTAGAAATGCAGTGATTAGACAAGAATTCAAAGGTGGGTCACCACCAAAGGACATCAATTAGCAGTCCCCCTTTTTCCAAATTTAAGTAACCATTTGTCTTTTCTCGACACCCCAACCAATACCAACCCATCCATTTACTTATTGTGGAAACTCGTACTAATTGACATTTTAAATGTAATTGCAATTTTTTATTATACATTTCCTACATATTTGTTGATAAAAAAAAAAAAAGAGCTTAAATTAATCATTTTCACAACAATTCAGACTAAATAAATGAAAAGTAAAAAATTAGGCCATGATTAATATCTGGGAAGTGATTTAGATTGGAAATGAGAATCAAGATAGGCAAAACAAGTCGGTCTCATGATGTTTTAATCGTTAATATATGTTTAAAATATAACAAAATAAAGATTTAACAGTGTAAACACCCGGATACCGGGGACTATAGAGCACCCAAGAATTTTTGAATTAAGTCAGATAAAAACATTATAAATCAGACCAAAAAAATTTCTGAAATGAATATAAGTCACGTGTGTAGACATCGTATGATAAATTAATACGATATTACATATATTATATATTCTAATGACATGATAGTTAAAGTATACGTGTCCCACCATTCCTCACTTAGAGGCCAGTGTCTACCTGGTTCTTTTTTTTTTTGGACTTAGTCTACCTGCTTCTTTTTTTTTTGGACTTGGTCTACGTGGTTCTTTATTCAAACAAAATAAATAACATATGGTACTTTGTTTTTCATAAAAAAATATTTAGGTGCATTCCTCCGAATTGTTCTATAAAAAATTAATAACTGGATGCATAGATAGATACCCTACCAAAAAAAATATTATAAACCCACTACTGCATTTAACAGCGATTGTAAAACTCCTACAAATGAGATTATTGTCATTTCATTATCTGTGAATATCGCTTATACAAATACATATATATTTTGTGAACTATAAAAATAGGAAAGCAATTTTCACATGTTTGTGTTTATTTATTCGTCATGTTTATAATAGGAGGTTTATAACTAAACAAGCGGTTAAAATAATTGATTGTATGATATATATACTCAAAGTTGACATGTGACATACTGAGAGTTGTCTCTCTCTCTTCTCCTTTTTTGTCACAATACAGAATCTAGACTCTGCTCACTGCCAATTTGAGACCCCGTGCTTATTGATAATTAGGTTATAGCCATGCAGGCGTAGGATGGGAGCAGAAGTATCAAAAGCTATTCTTATTTCATAAATTCAAAATTAAGTTTTGCAGAAATACGCTCTAGTAATCGATAACATTACATGTTAAATATCTAACGAATAATTCAAGTAATATTTAAACACATAAAGATGACGCCACCGAAACGACACATTTGATTTTCCCAACAACACAAGTGATTACTCCATCAAGACTATCCCAACTACACGAATTATTATTCATCCATTTGAAAGAAAACAGCAAGCCAAAGCAGTAGTGGAGGATGTTCATGTATACGGGGGAAAGATGCCAAAAGTGGACCCCACGATATCAGACCCCCCCCCTCTTCAATGCACTTATGATTTTATTTAATTTTTATTATTTTAGTGTTTTCAAAGGAAAAAGAAACTGTAAAAAGCAAAGGCTGTGTAGGTGAACTGGTGAAGCAAGCAAACGACACACATCCAGAGACAGATAGAGATAGATAGAGAGAGCAAGACACAGTCACACAGAAGAGAGAGAGAGAGATTGATTAGGAACCTGCGCCGTCAGGCTTTTGACGGCTTCTTTTGTATTTGGGGTGCCGCTGCCACGCGCTGCTCCTTCTTCTCCTCCATCGTCCGTTTGCTTCGTACATGCTATGCACGTAAACATCCTTCCTGCTCCTCTCTTTTACTTTTTTACCCCTGAACAAACCACGTAATTTCAGTTTAGTACATGAAATAATTCACAAATTACACTCCCATGAAAACAAAACTTACAAATTTTTCTCGCTTTTTTTTTTACGGATGGAGAAAGGGGATGGAATGTCCAAGCTCTATCTTTTGCAAGAAAAAAGACAAGGTGTGGCTAATTACAGTAATACCCTAGAAGTAAGGAATTTAAACGGGGGCAATCTGGACAATTTACTGGGAAATAGAACAGTCCGAGTGTGCCGCTGAGTGTTTTTTTTTTTTTTTTTTTTTTGCGTGGAACGTCCTTGGAATTGGATGGACCGCAATCCTCAGAGAGTTTTAAATAAAATAATAGTTGCAAAAACCAAAACGGGAGAATACTGCCCGCCAAAAGCCCAAAACTTGTTTGGTTGCCGAGAAAATGTAAGAAAATACAAAGGAAGAATAAAAACAAAAAGAGGGTGAAATATGAGAGCAAGTGTGAAATGCAAGGATTCGAGTTGTTTATTCCCTGGTCCTTGAATTCTCCCCAGGAAACAAATGGGACCAAAGAAAGAGAAAGAAGAACAAAAAAAAGTGAAAAAGGAAAAGAGCTCGGGATCAGAGAACAAGACCGAGAAAATCCCTTAAATATAATGAGTCAATAATTGAAAAGAAGCAAAAAAAAAGGGGAAAAATGGAGTAAAAATCGCAATTCAAAACTTCAAGGTGGTCTCAAAATTCAATTTTCCTTCCGGGTTAGGGAACACCGAGTGATACGAAATTGGATGGATAAGATTGAATTTAGAGGCTCTAACGATTGAGAAAATGAAATCTAACAGTTAAAACAGTCGTAGCAATGCGTGAAACCGCATTCTTAATATTTTTTTATTAATAAAAAAATCCAAATAAATTACAAAGAAAGAAAGTAATGACAACATTTGTATTAGGCAGCAAATCAAATCAATTTCTTCCATTTATCTCTCTTTTCCAAATTTCCTACCTTTTATGTAAAATATCGTCGACAATTTTGTAACTTTGTTCCTCCAAAACTCCAAAGGCGACTAGAGAGAGAAAGAGGAGAGAGAGGGAGCAGCACACTGACTTATTTATTTTATTTTTTGGAGGGGAAGGGACAGGTGTTGGGGTATGAAAGCGGTGGTTGCATGGACAAAGGGACAGAGAAAATAAATTGAAATTAAAAAAAAAACTTGAATGTCATTATTATTCGACAGCGACTTACCGAAGCAAAACCCGGCTCTGCTTTTTGATCTTGTCCCCTCTTCCTTCTTCCAAGTCCCCCTTCAACCTCCAGCTTCACTACCGAACAGATAAATAAAAACAACTGTCGAAATCTCACTCCCCTGTCTGAATGGACCGGAAACACAATTAGAAAAATGTGGTGTGGGGAATTCAAATATCTCAAAAACAAAATAAACTTTGAATACAATTCCAGCAGCGTCCCGGAGTTGCATGGTTCGTCAATTACCTTTCCGACGCGGGATCTGGATCGCACCACCGAGGGTAAACGGGTGGACCGGCTGCCGCTGTGGCCGATTGGATTTTCAATCACAGTCTGAATTCGTTTGGCGGCTCTCAGTCTCAGCCCATCCTCATCCCCGTGTCAATGGAATGGGCATTGCTCATGCTCCTCATAGTATGACTCGAGCAAGTTGCAGCAGGCAGACTGGTCGGTTGTGTTAGACTGGTGGCCGGTTACGGTGGCTGGCCTTCAGCTTCACAGCGAGAGAGAGAGAGAGAGAGGGGGAGAGAGACCCTGTTTTCTCTCTGTTTGGAGGCGTACGGGAAATGAGAAACGGGAAACGAAGAACGAAAGAGAACAACAAAGGCTCTTGTAATTTTTTGAAGGGTGTCTTTTATAGACATCACCAATGTAATGAATTCACACCCTCCTAACTTTTTGATCTTGAATTTCCAATTATACCCTCAATTGGTAAATTTAAATCAAATACTAAGTTGGACTTGGGTTGTATTAGGAACCAAAATGATCTAATATAAGGAAAAATATTAAGCCCAACTAAATAGGTCACAAACTTTATTAGAGTATCTTTAACAGCGTAGCTAAATGAGATTTATTTGCTACTTTAAAAAAAATGTAGAAAAAATTAAGCTCCAACTGGCTTGCTAAATGACTAGCTAACTTAACTCTATGAACAGTAACTAGCTAGATTTAGCTAAGACGATAAAGAAAGTTAATTTTAGCTAACTATTAGAAATTATAAAATTGCATTGTTTGTGGACTTCAAGAGAAGAAAAAGGACTTGGATTGTTAAGTTTAGGGAAAAATGATATTAAAATAGTTTAATTTAAGCTAAAATAGCTAGTATGGTTGAAAGTGGTGGCTCACCAAATAGCTTGTGATTGCAAAAGGTGTAACTAGTCTCATCATTGAAATAGACTCTCTATCTACTATTATTTTGCTCAAGCAAAATTTATCTTATAAATTTCGTCATCTTTATACAATTGTGACCAGATGTAAGATGATGATGGATGGTTCGGTCAGATGTCATTGAACCGTATTTTCAAGGCACGAAAATACGTTGTTGATTAGATGGCGAAGTGGAGTTTCAATATTGATTTGGGCAGCCTTGTTTTCCATGATCCTTTGCTTGGATTGCGTTTACTCGTATGAATAAAGTGCTTGGTATTTATAAAACGAGATATGTTTGTTTTGATACTTTGAGTTAGTTAGACCATCTCCAACTGAAGGGTCCAAAGGATTGAAAATAGTCCAAAAATCATCTCTAACCAAGAACCAGGCCAAAGGGCTTGTGGGCTCCACTGGACAAAAAAAGGCCCAAAGGGCCAACTAGCCGGCCCAAATGAACCAGCCAGTCGGCCCTGGGTTGGGCCATATGTTGACGTCATATTTGATTTTTTTTGTTTAACATTTTGTTTTTTATTTTTATTTTTACATTAAGTAACATGAAACAACATTACACAGTATTAAACAACATTAAGTAACATTAAACAACATAAAAAAAAATTTAACAACATGAAAATTATTGACAATCCATAACATAAAATTATTAAGGTAATTTAATTTAAGTAACCATAGTAATTCAATTAAAATAATAAATTATGTTTGGCCCTCGGTTGGAGATGGCTTTTTGTGACAAAGCTATGCTTGGCCTAGCTCTCGGCTAGAGACAGTAAGAAATATGGCTCTGCACTGTTTATTAAAATATTAATTTTTTGGAGGACCAGAGGGCCCTCCTTCGGTTGGAGATGGTCTTAGCTTATCTGGGTTTTTTCCCCTTGTTTTTTTCCTTTAAAAACAAAGTGCTATTTCATTTCTTCAAATATCGTCTTCGATTTTCGCAAATAACATGTTCAAATGATTTCCGTTATGTTAGAGATAAGGTTATTCAACAGATTTTAATGGTTGCATATGTTCCTACTAAACATCAGTTACCCGATATATACACAAAGGGTTTGTCCTCCCAACCATTCACCAACATGGTGTCTAATTTCCTTTGCGTTCTTGTCCTAAGACATGTTCTCTTGGTCACCCTATAATCAAGGATTGCATGATCACTCACCATTGAATTTGATATCAAAGGTAGAGAGACTATATGAAAGTATTTTTAGTGTTTTAATTTGAATCATAGATATCAAATCCGAGGGTAGTTAACTATGAGAATTAGACTATTCTTGCCCATTAGACTTCATCAGTGTAAATAAAGGCTTATTCTTCTGTCAGTGGAAATCAAGGCTCCTACCTAATCCACAAGATCATTGTGTATTTATCTTTTGTATTCATGTATTGTCTTGTAATCGCTTCATATCCCCAGCTCGAGTGGGAGTTTTGTACACGTTCCATAGAGTAGAAACTCATAACCTCACTTACATTTGAGTTTTATCGAATCTCTTTACAAGGACCACGACGATGAAGAAGCAAGTAGAGAATTATAATTCGAAGCTAGCTGAGGTCACAAGCACAAAATAATCCGTAGAGAGACAGTATGGTCCAATCAGAATGCACGAGTGAGTAAGTTATCAGTGAGATGCGCCGCTGAGTGAAAGGGATCATTCAGCACTGTGGTCTGTTTGGTTACGAACATATCCAAATTGGAATGTTGGAAGATCTTACAATCTTGTCAAATAAACCAACCAACCAACCAACCAAAGATTCTGTCACGTATTTGTCTCATTCAAACGATCTTCTTCTTAAAATTTCCTAATCACTGAGTTTTCTCTATTTTATTTTTCTCTGGGTCTGACTGAAACGGCATTGTATATACATTTTCATGCTGCAGCTGCTGCATTTCAGTCAGAAGGAAAATAGTACGGACATGAGACAATGAAGCACTGTAAACCGGCTGGGACCGGTGACTAATCGGTATTGGGAAGAGAGTAAGTTTTCCCCTGAGAAGAGAGAGATAATATATTACTGGCTGTTGTCGGTTGTCAGCTGGCATTCATGGATGTTGGTCTTGGGTTCCTTTGGTTTTAGGGTTTCTATATATTTGGTGCTTTGGCAATATGGCCAAGGAAGCCATATGCTTTAACTTTAACCAGCTTCTGCATGCTGTATATTGTCACTCGGTTGCTTTATTCCTGGGGCTAACCTCTCTTTAAGCAAAGAATGCTTGCTTGGAACATACATAGGGACAATCAAAATCCAACTCTCTCTCTCTCTCTCTCTAGATAGCGATGAACTTACAGAGCACGAATACACCGTCACACTAACATTCTGTATCAATAAATAAGGAATGTGACAGTATATATATGTCATCTAAGTTATTGAATACATGTCTTTATTTCATTGACACAAGACGTCACGTGATAGTATATATGTGCATATAAGTTACTCTATATAAATTATGAGTTTTTGTATTGCATTACATGCCCATGTGTCATGATTTAGAGATCAAAGCTTTTTAGTTAGTGAGTAAAGAGAAAGAGGTTGCCTCCTTCCAAGATCTTGTTGAGAAATAAAAGCATAGTCAAGGTCCACTGACGGACCACACAGCTGAGCTAGCCATTCCTCTCTGGCCTCATCTTGTCCATCCTTCTTGTACTTGTACTGTGAGTCTGTGGCTTGGTCGTCTGGGAAGCAAATTCAAAACTATGTCTCAAACTTTAATTACAACTTTGTTATTTTGTCACAACTCTTTGTCTACTCTCTGTGTGGGAGCAAAAGAGAGCTATTTTGTCACATATGATGATATTCCATTTGTTTCATGGTAGTATTCCTTAATCTACATGAAATGTACAAATGATCATCGTGAGTTAATTATCGAGGCGCCGAATGTGTGCAAATTTAATACCGTGCAACTAATATTAGTAAATGATTTTTTTTTTCACTTAATAAATAAGGTTTTTTTTATAGTCAAAATGGTCTCTAAAATTGTCATAATTCCTCACTTTGGTATCTGAGATTTAATCTGATAGGAGTGGTCCCTGAGATTGTCTACTGTCAATCATTTTGATCCGTTAGTAAAAACTCTCATTTAAATTGAAGAAACCACCAATTCAAGGGAAGGGGTTGATTTAACAGAAATACACTCAATTTAACGAGTGTTTTCACGAAGAACTAAAATGATTGACGGTGGACAATCTCAAGAACCACTTCTATCGATTTTAAATCTCAAGAATCATTTTGAATGAAAAGCCCAAATAATATGATATTCTGTATTATTATATTTGTATTTTTCATATCGTTTTGCTTGTTAATCAAATGTGAATTGAAATGACTAAAAACCAAATTAAAAAGGGTAAAGCAAAACACGCCACATTTACCACTCATCATTGTCCAAATCATGGGAGATCTCTTGTTACATAGTACAACTACAAAAAAATTCATCAAATCATACAAACGAGGCAACCATTCTTGACTTCCTAGATAGTTTCTCCACCATACCGCTTTTCTCTTGAACAAAGATTCTTGGTATTATTAGCAGTGAAATCAATTCCACATAATTCATTCAAATTAAAAAACAAGTTGATGAAGTAAATTCGGTAATTCAGATTCGACAAGGAACCAATTAGTTGTCTAATACATACAGTTGACGTGGTAAGTAGGTTAATGAGTTTTTCAAAACCCCCGCTCTCTCTCTTTGTGTCAAAAAATTAAAGAAAACAAAGGGAGAAAAAACAATAAGGAGAAAAGTATATGATGAGAGACATGAGAAGCATGGTCGTGGACAAGACCACCTTTAACGTTAGGAATGTTCTGTTTTCAAGTTAATAATAATGTACTTGGAAAAGGGGATTATAAAGCCATTCAGCGATCCTCCCCAAAGTAGATCTCTATCGCAATCCCCAACCCTTTTCCTATTTCCAATGTTTGATTACATTGATTAACTCTACATTTCTTTTGAATTTGAACATTACTTACTCCAATGTATATATCATCACTCTCCAATATGCTTGGATCGTTTCGTTGATCCTTTTTTCTTAGCGGGTCTTGGTATAGTTTCCCGTTTGTATTTTAGCTATTTAGTTTCATTAGTCAATAAATATGGTGGGAGAGGAACGGACGGGGGGTTTACAGGTGTAATGGTCCTCTCCACTTTGAGGGATGGTAGGTGCCTTCGCATGCGACTGTTGCCGAAAAGTTAATCTCGCATAATCTTTTTTAATTTGAAAAAAAATATGGGGTATGTAGATAAATATGATCTTAATACATTAGATGTTAGATGTCTTTGAGACGAGAGATTTTCTCATGCAATCTCTGACCACACCTGACAACTACCAAACGGACGAATGATGTATTATTTGAATACATGACAATCATCTATGTCATATGAGGTGCCAGTGAAACAATATATTAGTTTCAAGAAAATTTCTCTCATTTGTGACACCAAATATGTGTATATTAGCATATTTTTGTCTCGAGTTTTGTTTGTGAACATGTAATCACATTAATTTATGTTCGATTGATCTAACATATTTTGTTAATTCCAACAATTTTTTTTTCAATCCCGTACGAAATCCCAACTCCGTCCCTGTAGATCTCTTAATCTTATGAAGCAAGGGCCAAAAGAAACAATAGTTTGTAATAAGAAAAGATTAAAAATATTTCAAAATTGACTGTACGAGTAAGAAGACGATGCTACAACGATGACTGTAAATTTAGTTGTAAGTTGTAACTCGTACTTGTGGTGCTTAGTCCTTTTTCGATCCACCACCACGAAGGGACTGCCAAAAGACAGGCCAATTGTTTTGAGCTTCAGTCCAACCCAAGAGGGAGCCTTCCCTCATAGGATCCCAGCTGGAGGACACAATCCCATAGCTGACCCCCAATAGGGCTGTCCCAAAGAAGACAAATGACACAATGAAGGGCACCCACGTGGGCACATCAATTTTCAGGCCAACTTTCAAATAGTAAAAGAAAGGGAAAAACAAGAGGCCCAAAAATAATGGAAGCCCAACTGTGAATCCCATCCTTCCAATCATCCTGTTGGTCACGATCTCCGGTATCACTCCTTCCTCTCCTTCCTCCTCATCTTCATCTTCATCATCATCGTCGTCGTCGTCATCGTCGCTGTCATTGTTTCGGGTCTTCTTCGGCTTCTCGGTGATCTTTTTCTTTTTCCTTGGGGAGGGTCCAAAGCCTCTTGGGCTTCTCAAGGTGGCATTCAAGTGTTTCTGAGTATTTGGCCATTGTTTTGTTGTGGAGATTGGGTACTGGATTTTTATATCTTCTTTTAAACTGCTGGTGATGGAGAGGCTCCAAGGCTTAGCGTCAACCTGCAAGGGAAATTTTAAAGATAAAAACTTTACAAGCAAAAGATTTCTTTTATTCGAGCGATAGTCTAATTCAGTATAAATTGCAGAAAAAGATTCAAACTTAGGTGCGAGTGACAAATCTATTATAATTAAGTTAAATTACACAAAAACAAGCTGCAATTTCCATATTTTTGAAATACAAACGCAAGTTTCCCATTTCCTATTTTATTCTCTGTTTATTTCATTTTTTCTAATATTTTTCAGTGATTAGGGGTTGGGGGGCACATAAAAATAAAACATTTACTGTCATTTTTCAGTGATAAGAACCTCAAACAATTCAAGAAAAAACTAGATAATCTGCCGCACTTATTCTTTTTCTTTGTGAATCAAGTGAACAGATATTATGTACCTACACAAGAGAGAGAGAGAGAGAGAGAGAGAGAGAGAGAGAGAGAGTTGGTGATACCTTATTAGATGATGATGGTGATGATATTTGGTGCTGGGAAGGAATCAGGGAGGGCTTGGATGATGACCATGAAGATAGCCCTGCTGCAATTGCAGCCATGGGATTGGTAATTGAAGCTCTGGTTTAGAAACAGCAAAAAGCATTTACCATGGCGGAGATTTGAAGGGCCACGAAGGGATTACAAGTTGTTGGTTTGCGGACAAGGGATAAGGTTAGCTACTTGCGGGTCCGTGGTGATTTGAAGGCCGTTGGATTCCGCACATAACATCTAATACATTGATGGGTTTTTTGTTTTATGATAAAAACAGACACAGTGCCATGAAAGTTCAACTTCTTTTAAAAAAGAGTAAACTGTCGATTTGCCCCCTGAACTATCACCCAACTTTCGATTTGCCCCCTGAACTTTTTAATTGGAAAATTAAGGACTTAAACTAATTTTTTTGGCCGATTTCCCCCCTACCGTTAGTTTTTCATAAATTTCATCCAAATTAACGTTAACTCTTATCATGTGCAAACCACGTAACTCTCATTTTTGGACAAAAGCGTCATTTCACTAGACCTTCAGACAGAAAAGCTATAGAATCACACATATTTGCATAAGTTTATATTTTAGAAATCTAAGGTTTTCAATTATTTTAAAGAATGAAGTGACCGAACTACCCACACATGTTGTGCATATGCTTCCATTTAACAGAAATTTGGATGGAATGAATGAAAAATTAACAGCAGGGGGCAAATCGGCCAAAAAAATTAGTTTAAGTCCTTAATTTTCCAATTAAAAAGTTCAGGGGGCAAATCGAAAGTTGGGTGATAGTTCAGGGGGTAAATCGACAGTTTACTCTTTAAAAAATGTCATCGTTTTTTCTTTACGGACTTCAGTTTATTTACGACGATGTCACTTCCTTTATTTTCCTTAATAAAATTCTATTGTTTTTCGTTAAGTTTTTATTAGGGTAAGCTATTTAACTAAGTGCCGGTTTACGTGCTTATCTTTTATTGGTAACACATAATTTGATTTGTAAATTTAATTTAAAATTTTGTCATCTTTTGTGATGCTGCATCTACTGATGCTGAATATGACTGATGTTGCATCTACTGATGCTGCATATAGAGTCTACTACCAAGGTGACCTCTAGGGTAAATCTCTAGGGTATGACTCATTGTAATCTTTAGGGTAAGGGTATGTAAACCCTTGATTTAAGAAATGAGACTAATTGGGGTAATGTCTTTGTGTAAGATTTAGATTAGGTAGGCAACACACATTCTTCTTTCTTGTTGGCTGCTTGCTGCAGCCATCCTTCCCATCTCTTTTCCCTCTCTCTTCTCATATATACCCGAACTCACTATTGTACAAATATACATGAAATATACATTGAAACTTGAAACTAGAAACTCTACATGGTATCAGAGCAGGTTTTGTAACCTGCCTCTGGCCAATTTTTTCCGGTGCATTTTCCTTCAATCTTAAGCCATGGTTGAAGAAGATTCAGTAAACATAGAGGGTGACATCTCGCATACCTCTCCTTCAAATTTCTCAGACATCGAGGTTAACACCAATCAACGTTTGTGTTCAGTTCTCTTGAACGAGTTTAATTATCTTCCTTGGTCTCGAGCTGTGTGTCTTGCTCTCGGAAGCAAAGGGAAATTAGGGTTTGTAAATGGAAGTGTGGAAGCTCTAGACATCTCTTCCTCTACATATGGTGCATGGCTTTGCAAGGATTAACTTGTCATGTCCTTGCTGCTCAACACCATGGAGAAACATGTTGTTGAGATTTTTAGCTACTACAATTCTTCATGTGAGCTTTGGAAAGCCTTGCAGGATATGTATGGAAATCAAAACAACTATGCACATGTCTTTCAACTTAAGAATGACATTGCCAGTGCCCAACAAGAAGGGAAAACATTTGTTCAACACCTTGGACGCCTCAAGGCTATGTGGAATGCGTTGGATGTATACCTTCCACATACCACAGATCTTGCCATTCTCTTGAAACGAGCTGAGGAAGACAAAATCTACCAGCTGTTGGGGAGTTTGAACTCCGAGTACAAGGATCTAAAGAGTCACGTCTTGATGAGTCAAAGATTCCCACCTTCAAGAATGTCTATGCAACTATCCAATGAGAAGAAGCAAGGAAGAAAGTGATGAATGTTGAGCACAACTCGAGATTGACTGAGACTCAGGCATATGCCTCAAATTACAAGATCTCAAAGGCTAAGGTGTACAAGGGTAGAAATTCACACTTGAAATGCAAATATTGCAATGGTGTTGGTCATGTGGAAAACAAGTGTTGGGAACTTCATCTTGAACTCAAGCCTAAGTATAGCAAAGATGGAAAAATGATACCAAGGTCCTCACAGCAATTTCAACCTTAGTACAAGGCCCAACTTGCTAATGCTCATCCCTCTATTGTCTCACAAGAATCCATAGAGTTCGCTGCCAATTCATTATCTCTTATCAATGAGTTTGCAGCTTATCTTCAAAGCAAGGGACACGGAGGAGGTTCGCAAGCTCAAGGAAATGAAGAGAACAATCATGCAGCCATGTTAGGACAGTTTGTTGGCTTTCTTGTTGGAAATGAGAAAGTTTCACGGGATGAAGCACTAGGTATACTCAAAGCATTCACTACTACTTTATTAACTAGTATTGAAAATGATTATTGGATAATTGATTCAGGAGCCACATATCATATGACAAACAAAATCACAAATTTGCATCATTTTAAACGTTTTTCAAATCTCTCACATGTGTCTGTTGCAAATGGAAAAACTGTTTTAGTTTTGGGAAAAGGAGAAATAAACTTACTCTCACACAAAACACCTTCCACTGCCTTATATGTCCCAACCTTTCCTTTCCAACTTTTGTCAATTGGAAAGATCACAAACACCCTAAACTGCCGTGCCATTTTCTCACCAAATAACGTGATGTTTCAAGATGTTCTCACCATGAAGATGATTGGTGAAGGGGTCGTCATAAATGAACTTTACTACCTGTGCAAGAACGCCTGTTTTACTCAGGCTTTTCAAGCTCAATTGAAGTCCATAGATGAAAACCAACTTTGGCATAAGAGATTAGCTCACCCCTCTGAAGTTATCTTGTCTAAACTGTTTCCAAATTTCTGTGAATCACATTTTACTTGTGATACTTGTCAATTTTCTAAGTTTACTAGATTACCTTTTGGTAACTCAATGCCTAGGACAAGTAAATATTTTGAAATGGTGCACACCGATGTATGGGGACCAGCAATTGAATCAATAGAAGGGTTTAGGTACTTTGTCTTATTTGTTGATGACTTCTCTTGAATGAGTTTTGTGTATCTTATGAAACCAAAAAGTGAAGTCCAAACTATTTTCAAAGATTTTCATATGCATGTTAAAATACAATTTCAATCAGACATTAAGGTGTTGAGATCAGATAATGGCATTGAATTTCTATCCAACAACATGCTTCAATACATAAGTTCTCAAGGCAAAATACATCAAACCATATGTGTAGGGGCTCCCTAACAAAATGGAGTAGCCAAGAGAAAAAATAAAGATCTATTGGAAAAGACTCGTGCTCTTATGCTTCATATACATGTTCCAAAGAAATTTTGGTCATTAGCCATCCTCACTGCCACTTACCTCATTAACCGACTCCCAAGTCATGTACTACGGTTTAAATCTCCCTATGAAGTACTCAAGGGTAGAAAAATTGATTTGACACACCTTAAGGTATTTGGATGTGTTTGCTTTGTTCACATTCAAGCCTTGAACGGTGACAAATTAGATGCCAGGGCAACCAAGTGTGTATTTGTGGGGTATTCTTCCACCCAAAAGGGATAAAATGAGCTATAATCCAGCCACTAAGAAGTGTGTTGTGTCAAGGAATGTGAAATTTGAAGAAGATTGCCCTTATTTTACTCATAAAGGGAATATTGTAGGTCAGGCGGAGGAACTGTTTGAAATGTTTCCACTTCCTCCGGTCATTAATAATCCAGTGTTTGAAGAAAGCTCAGTTACTGTGACACCAGATATTGAAGAAATACAACCTGACTCAATCTCTGATCATCGTATCCCTGCCAATGAGGGAGACGAGAATCTTGTTTTGGTCATTCACAATCTCCTACAGAGTCTCAATGGCTTAGAAGAAATCCTCCTTGAACCAAAAAACCTCCAACTAGGCTGCAAGACTATGTTACTTATGCCTCACAATATCCTATCAGTGAAAGTATCAGCCTTGGTGAGTTCTCAGCATCTCATATTGCATTTCTTTGTGAAATTGATAAACACAGTGAATCTATAAGCTTTCAAGAGGCATCTCTCCTCCCACAATGGAATCAAGCCATGGCATATGAGTTTCATGCTCTAGAAGAAAATAAAACTTAGAGCTTGGTTCAACTACCACCAGGAAAAAAGGCTGTTGGAAGTCGTTGGATTTACAAGATTAAATTCAAGGCTAATGGTTCTATCAAGAGACACAAGGCCAGGCTTGTTGCTCGAGGGTTCACTCAAACCTTTGAGGTAGATTACAAGGAAACATTTGCACTTGTGGCCAAGATGAATTCAATGAGGGTTCTACTTTCAGTTGCAATCACTTGTGGGTGGACTCTGTATCAAATGGATGTGAAGAATTCTTTCCTTCACGGAGAGTTACAAGAAGAAGTGTACATGCAGCATCCTCAGGTTATGATGGTTCTACACAAGGTAATCTATGGATTGAAACAATCCCAAAAACTTGGTATGCCAAGCTTAGCTCAGTTTTAGAGAAGGCTGGATTCCTACGAAGTAATGCTGACTCCTTATTGTTTGAAAGAACTGGCACTAGTGGAAATTGGTGGTGCTTATCTATGTGGATGATCTCATCATCACAGGAGATAGTGCTGCTGAAATTGAGGCACTAAAACTCTCACTACGCCAAACCTTTGCTATCAAAGACCTGGGAAAGCTGAAGTATTTTTTGGGCATCAAAATGGCAAGATCTTCAAAGGGATTATTTCTACATCAACGAAAATATGTATTGGATCTTATTCAGGAAGGAAAAATGCTTGACTGCAAACCTGCCATCACTCCCGTGGACTCTAAACTAAAGCTCAACATAGATGGAGAAGCCATGTATAATGTGAGCTACTATCAACGATTGGTGAGCAAACTTATATATCTCACCATCACACGTCCTGATATCACATATGCAGTGAGATTAGCAAGCCAATTTATGCATTCTCCTATGGTTGATCATCTTAACATGGTTAAGAGAGTCCTGCATTATCTCAAGGGTTTGATAGGACAAGGAATCATCATGCATAACAACAATTCCGCTGCCATCAGTGGCTACACTGATGCAGATTGGGCAGGGAATGCACTTGATAGGAAATTTACCATGGGCTATTGCACGTTTGTTGGTGGAAATCTTGTCACTTGGAAGAGCAAGAAGCAACATGTCATTGCTCGCTCTAGCGCAGAGGTTGAATATCGAGCCATGGCAGCCACTACATGTGAACTTATATGGCTTAAAGGGCTTCCTTCAGACTTGGGGTTTACTAGTACTACTCCCATGTCTCTTAAGTGTGATAATCAAGTAGCCATGCACATTGTTGCTAACCCTGTGTTCCATGAAAGAACGAAACACATTGAAGTGGACTGTCATTTTGTTAGAGCGCAAGTGCAAACTCAAGTCATACGGACCATCTTCACGCGAAGTCATGATCAACTAGCAGATCTCTTTACCAAGGCTCTGGCCTCTGCTCCATTCCATCGTTTTCTGGGCAAGCTTGGCTTGATTAACCTCCTCAATCCAGCTGATGGGGAGTGTTGTGATGTTGCATCAGTGATGCTGCATATGGAGTCTACTACCAAGGTGACCCCTAGGGTAAATCTCTAGGGTAAGGCTCATTGTAATCTTTAGGGTAAGGGTATGTAAATCACCTTCCCCTTGATTTAAGGGAGGAGACTGATTGGGGTAATGTCTTTGTGTAAGGTTTAGATTAGGTAGGCAACACGCCTTCTTCTTTCTTATCTGCTGCTTACTACAGCCATCATTCCCATCTCTTTTCCCTCTCTATTCTCATATATACCTGGACTCACTCTTGTACAAATATACATGAAATATACATTGAAACTTTAAACCAGAAAATCTACATTATCCTTTTTGAAAACCAAAGCATTTATTTAGTGTCCACGAAACCACTTACATATAAAAGAGTCAATTCACCAAAGGAATAAGAAAGCCACACGTTCAGGAAATCAGATTCCAAGTAGCGTATAAACATGAATCAACTTTACAACCCTAAACATAAATCGATCAAGTATCCTGAGCCCTCCAAATGTTGTTTTATTCGAAATGCCACAAGTTATCATAGAATACGTCATCATAGAACATGTTCTGTGGGTGAGATGCAGCAAACTTCTGATCGTATTCGGATGATGAAGCAGAAGTTGCTGAATTTGGACACTCCAGATAACTCGGCTGCATTGTCACAGAGAGGGGATGATCGTACTCATACAAAACGGTTCTCAGAGGAAGCGCGTCGATAGGCTTAGGGTTTTCAAAACTTGGAACAACTGCTTGTTGTTGCTGTTGTTGAAATGCAGCACTTGAAAATATTGAGTCATACATGCATGGTTGCTGCTGCATGGGATTATAGAAAGTTGCATTCTCGTCCGTATTTCCATATGCCGCAGAAATATAATTATCGTTAAAGATCTGATCATGCTCCCACGTAGATATTTTGCAGATGGAGTTCGAAGCAATAACTGGAGGAGTGTACTGAATGTTGTTGGTCTGTGATGTGCTTGCAAATTGAGTCCAATCATCATTCATCATCGAACAATAACTGGGTTTTTGATCAGATAATCCAAGCATCTGGGAATACTCTTGGTTGCTTTGAAACATGGCCTACACATTATTGAGGAAGGTAGAGCTAGCTTTGATTAGTAACTCTTAGGCATTGGTGCCAAGGATTAGATGGGTTTGGATTTGATAACAATAGATTTAAACGTATGACATTTCACGGATAAATAGATGTCAACTTTCAAAATTTGTATAAGTTGGAGGTCGAAGGTGGATTAGTCATGAAACCCTTCCAATGTACACACAATTGGTAGGATGATAATTTCCTTTGTGGCTAATCCATCTTATGCCTTGAACTCATACAAAATTCAAAAATTAACGACAATGCATACATTAAATTTAATAAATACATGAATTAAATTCATTGAATCCTAAACACCAGATGATGCCCTAATCACTATATATATATATATAAAAAAAAATTCGTCGAAAATTACCTAAAGAAAATAGTTAGACATATGGCAATTAGAGGCACTCACCATTGGTGGTATAGTCTCTTGCACAACAATTTGCTTTGATTCCTTCATCGTGCTATGCATCTCATGAGCAGCTACAATTTTGTTCTCCAAATTTCTCAAAAGGTCAAGCATTTGCTCTGCTGAAAACGCATTGAAACGATCATCCCATGCAGGATACTTCTCTTCACAAATCTTACTACGCAGTTTCCCAATCTCTTTCTTCACTTGAACCGTTTGCGTGGCATAGAAGTCACCCAAACTTTGAACTCTCTTTACTTTCGATGAATTCGATTTGTACTTATCAATTATTTCCTTGACATCTTTAAATTCCTTAGGAAAAGTTGCTGCTGTGCTCAGTTTTCCCTTGGATTTCTTCTCGTAAACGATAGTACACACCTTCACATCACAAAGTGTTTTCAAATCTCCTGCCTTCTTCAACAATCCATTTCTTCTCTTTCGAAAAGTAACCTTGCGCGAACTTTCGTTTGGTATTAGCTCTAACGGTAACTTTGATTTGCGTCTACCCATAATAGTGTAATTTTTCAAACCTGTTGGGATAAAGAGTTAATCCGAGAAAATAAGATTTATTTTCATACAATAGAGTAAAGAACAAAAAAAAAAACTAAACGATAAGATCAAAGTAAGAACAGTAAACAAGTTTAGGTTGACACATATAAAGTCAATATGAACAGTAAGCCGTGAATCAAGTTTAGTACCAATCTCATAACCGATTAGTCTTCCTTCTTATTATCCCTTAATCAAGTTTAGGAAAAAAATTACAATACTAAGACACTATGTATCAACTGAACTAATAACTACATTTAAGGATGAATAATACCTTAATTAGTCTTGAAATCTTGATGGCGTCTCTTCTCACTATTTAGGGTTAGAACTTAGAACCGATTCAGGAAAAAGGGAGGTTTAGGGTTCTTTAGATTAGGTTAGATCGAATGCAGATAAAAAGGAGGATTATGGTTCTTTATATAAGAGAAGAGACAGCGCTTTCATCTTATCAAAAAGAGGTAACAAAATCGTACAGATGATTTTTTTTGTTTTACTTTCTTTACTGATACATTGTTAATTGATCAGAATCACCACAAAAAATCTAATTAGAGATGCCGAATCTCCATTCTTTCCTATTTTCAGCCAGCATTAATTAAGAAGAAAGTTTTTATATTGTTTTTTCTCTTTCCTTTTTGACGAAGGTGTTCTGATAAACGATTTTGTGCAAAAAGGAGGACAACAATTAGCAAGTTACGATTATCCACCATTTTCGAGCTCAGAGAAATTATCTAGAATTTTATCCTGTCTATGATCACAATCAAACAGACTCATTAGTTCGAAGCATCAAACTTGGAACCTCTCACATTTTTTTATTTATTAGGGAGGCACTGTCCGTGCAAGCTCATTTTTTATTGGTGACATATAATTTAGTTTGCAAATTTTATCTTTCTAGCATTACTCTTTGTTAAAATCCAATATGAAATAATAGGTCATAGATACGCCAATCAAGATTGTAGGTGTAGAAAGATCTGAAAATCCTAATTTGACTAGAATATGATTTGTTTTTTTGGTCAAATAATAGATTTTGTTAAATTAGATGTTAAACTAGAACATGATTTCTAAATCTTTTAAAACCCTTCTTTAAAATGTTATTATTGCACCATGACTTGGATTCAAATCCTGCATGCTCTTTAATCTAATATCTAATCTAATATTTCTATTGTTTGAAAAAGAAAAAAAACTAAAACTAGTCTTTGACCAAAAAAAAAAAAGAAAATTTAAAAACACCTCTACCTGGTATGATATGAAGAATTTATTGGAAAATATTAGTATTTATGTTTATTTTAGTATTTAGATTTTCCTTGTTAGTTTAGGAATTGAGCTTAGTCCATCCGAGTTAGAGTTTTTTAGGTTTAGTTCTCTATAAATATTGCTTGTAATTTAGTTTGAGAAATAAGTCATTCATAATGTAGTCTCTTGGAGTTTTGTAGTCGTTTTGGCATTCTCGTTAGTTTAATAATATTCCTATTATTTTATTAATTTTGCTCGTTGCGCACTCTGATATTCAACTAAACGAATTTAGCCACAGATAAAGTTAGATCATCGAAAATTAATTGAAAACTTTTTATTTTAAAAATTGACAAATATAAGTCCATATTTGCAGTTAACTACAAGAACATGTAGCTTATTTCGAGAGAGCCTCCATATCTATCTCAGTCTCAGAGCTCAGACTCTCTGGCAGATGAGAGAGAGAGACCCATAAATACCCAGAAATTCAGAAAAATACCCAGAAAATTGGGTGGTAATGATCATAAAAGGAGTGTTCAGGAGGTACGAAAGATGGAACCCAGTGCATCCAACGAGTGGAGCATTTTGGGGATTGGGAGTAGGCATTGGTTGTGGGGTTGGATGGGGTCCTGGTTTCGGGCCTGAGGTAATTGGTTATGTTGGAGCTGGCTGCGGTCTTGGCTTCTCCGTCGGTTTCACTCTGCTGGGTGCCGGAATCGGTCTCCCTGCCAATTGGCTCTTTCACCTTCCGTATAGTGGTTGGTATCTCCTTTTATTTTCAATCTCTACTTTTTCTTTTGAGTGCAGTTTTATGATTCGAGCGATATTCTAATTTAATCTAATCTAAACTACGACGAGCGGGATTCAGTACTGATATAGCTTTTTATTTATTTTTTCAGCTGTTATGGCGGCAAGAAGTAGTGCACTGGAGATTGGCCAATCTAGTGGCTTTCCTTTCTCCAAAAGCATTGCAGGGGAGGGCTGGAACAGCATTGCACCTTGCATCACAAACCTGCAAAGGGAAGCCGGTGGAAGATTCTCTAGCTTTAAGGACCAGCATCTCTTGGTCTTGGAGAAGGGGGTTGATTTATCTGACTTGAAGAGCCGCCTAAGCGTTGGTACTAGGTCTCTTTCCCAAGGTGTCGAAGCATTTCGCGGACGCTTCTTCCACTTTCCCAAAGGTATATATGCCCACACACACAACTTGCATTGTAGTTAACGGTTAACATGTAACTCTCTGTTCTTGGTTTAATTAATGCCTTCATTGCAGTAGTTCTTTTGTTAAACCTCCAATACCTATAGGCGTTGTTTGGTATCAAGGGTTGGATTGGAATGGACAAGCCTCTAATTCAAGGCATATTAAAGTTAGAGGAAAATGATTTTCCAATTTTAGGGGATAGAAATTTAGAAGGGTATTTGACATGAATGAAACTTCTCCCTTGATCCTACCATTTTGGGAAGGATTGGGATGGATGAGTTTTCATCTCGAGCAATCCATCTCCTACCTCCAACTTGGTCTTCCTTCAACATACCTTGAAAATAATATCTTATCCATTCCAATCAATCATCTATACCATACGCGACCATATATTCTCCTAAGGATTGGTTTTGTCAAATTCTAAAAGGAACAAATTCTCTCTGTCATCGTACCTTAGTCAGTACAAATTCTCTAAGTATCTCAGTAAGTACATTTGCAAATTGGAGCATGAATTCTTGGGTTCTAATAATCCAGCTTGCGGTCATGCCGTAGCCTGAAGTTTTATTTAACCACACTGATTTAAGTTCAAACAAACAAACCCGAAAATTGGTAAATTGATGATTGGCTGCTTGATGCCTAGTCATTTTACTCGTTAGCTGGCCAGCAGGCAACGCCATTTTCTCATAAACCAGAATGGCCTGTTATGGATGTTTGATCTGCTTGCAGACTGGTATTTTATTTGAAAATGTGTGTTAGGTATTGGTTGAACCACATTTTATAGGAGTGAGTGGACTTAATATCTGTCCTCTGTTTGGCTAATTCCTGATGATTTCTAAACGACAACCATATTTGATTGTGGAACAGAATTACATAAGTCACATGAGAGGGTGGAAATGATAGTCTCTCGAGACATTTTCAACCATCTTACTTGTAAGAATTTAGACAGCTAAGATAAAACATTATCAGCTTTTTCTCGTACAAAGAAAACTGAGATATGCCCGATACACAAACGTTGTCGATAACAAATTGTTCTTGCCTCATTCTTTCCTTTAGGTTCCCTCCATGATACTGCAGCTTAGATTATTCTGAATGCTTGAGAAGTTTTAAAGATTTTTCCGAAGCATGTCCATGGATTAATAGTAAGGCTGCTAAGAGTGCCATAATCGCCCACCCCTTTTCCGATTTCTACACCCCTTATTTTCCCACCTGCACTTCAATCACAAAGTCTCGAAATCAGAGTGATGGCGTTTGCATTTAGCTGTCCTTTGTGATGTAGTTCTCATTCAATCACTGATGACTTTGGTATCTTATGTAGGCCCAGTAAATGTCTCGTTAGACCTGATTTTGATTTGCTTGTTCCTCTTTCTGTTTCATTTGTTCACTCTAGGAAGAAAAACAAAATAATGCATCTGCGTTCCTTTGCTTTCAGGTACAAAAGATTAACAGCGTGGAGAGTTTGATTGTCTGGTGGATACACCATAAGGGTTGTAAGCATTCATACACTGAATTCATCTCTTTTTATTATCATCCTTGATGTAAGTGAGAAACTTTGGAGGAAGGTTCCATATAAGGATACTTGGGTTGCAGCCTTTAGAGGAGCAGCGCTTCTATAGTACTGAGAAAGCCTTTGTTTCAGTAGATGTGCAGAAGACCTTGTTTTATTACCTGTGATAATGTACCTCCAATAGTTCCAACACGAGTTTAACTCTTCTTGCGAACTTCATTTTCAGTTTAGCACTCCGAAATAGTCATCTTGCACTCCTTCCCTTACTCTTTTTTTAGGGAGGAGCACGAGATGATTATTTTGGTGTTCCAATAATAGCTCTGTTTATGGGTTTATGAAACTCAATACGTTTGAAGCCGATCATGGAGTTCTATCGCTTAAACCTCTTTAGGTTGACTAAGCAATGCTAGTCTCTCTTGATGCATTTCTTACGCGTATCAGCAGTCTGAAACAATGAAAAGACTAGCCTTTGTCAGTGAAACCTGGGAAGGATGCTTGGTAGTCTATGATTTGACATGAGGAGGGATTCAACTCCGGAGAATAACATGGGCGTCTTAAGAGAAGGAACCTGAAGGCGCTGTTGGCGGCGTCAACGTCTGTGTTCACTGCTAGGCAGAGGTGCTTCCTCACAAAATCACGACTGGAGATTCAATAGACCCTCAGGCTCCGCCTCAGCGATCGCCATGTTAACTAACTATATACCTAATTAGGCGCTCTTGCTCTTGCTCTTGTATACATATACGTATATCTATAAATGTATATAGTTAACAATAATTGGAAGCATAGTTGGAGTTGGATTTGGAGTCCAAAGAAAGGGAGGCTAATTACGAGAGAGGATCCTAGCCGGATCCTCTGTGCGATTAGAAATCATTGTAAATTTTTTTATTTAAAATTGAATACAGTACCTGACAAAAACTAGCTGCATGATGTACGATGAACGGATGTGATTTGAGGATCTCACTCTCTAATTACGGTGTTATTGTTCATCGGGCAGGCTAATCAGATTATATTAAGACATATTGATAGGATACCTATTGTACAAGTAAACTTGGCGTAGCGTAGGGTAATTAACAAAAAATACATATCTGATTAATCTGTTATATCATTAAACAAAACCCGGGGCTGCCAACTCCATGGACGTTTAAGCCCATCTCTTGTCATGACGAGATGCCGGGGAAGGTAGTGGATTTAATTGATACTAATACCGGTGCGTGGAGAAGGAGTGTGGTTGAATGTTGCTTTGGCCAGGATGAAGCTTCTCAGATTTGGAGCATGCCGTTAAGCATATTTGGATGCGAAGATAAATTAATATGGCATTACTCGAAGAATGGTTCTTTCGGTCCAATCGGGATATAAGGTTGCACAAGAACCAGGTAAAAATGGGGAACTTGGACGAAAAGGTATGGGGGAGGCTAGTGGGGGCAGAGAGGTAGTGAAGTCGTGGGAATCTATTTGGAAGCTTGGACTCTGATGAGATTAGTAGGTGGCTAGTGTTTGGGCCAACTTGGAGGCTTTGAAAATGTAGGAATGCCATGGTGTTTAAGAAAAAAATAAAATAAATACATCTGATTGAGGCTGTGGCGTTGCTGCGTCAATAACGATGAGAGTATGGGGAGATGGAGGAATGGGTAGAGGCAAGTGTTGATGAGCAGCGGCGGCCTATGACCACTCCCATGGCTGTTGCGGAGTCCTCGTGGGAGCGCCTTCCTTTCCGTATTGTTAAGATAAATTGTGATGGTGCATGGAGGAAGGAAAAATGTGGTTTTGGGTGGGTGGCAAGGAACTTTGCCAGAATTTTCCGTGCTGCTGGTGGGATTGGAAACTATCCTTGCACATCTAATTTGATGGCAGAAGTGGATGTAGTTAGGGCGGCCCTTGTAGCTGTTATGGAGAAAGGTTTTTTGGATGTACAGGTATTGGGGGACTTTTAGGTCGAGGTGGACTTACGCTTTGAGAACGTCCTCTTGTCTCTCTTGGTGCGGGTTCGCAACAAGTCCCGGGATATCTTGAAAGAGATAGCTTGTCTTAAGAAATACTCTGGTAACATCAACGGCTCGAAGATAGCATGAAAGATCAAGATAATGACTTGCTCAAGTGAAGCGTGGTGTGGAAGTTAGAAGATTATCAATTTACATGAGAGATAAGGTTTGCATGGTTGCATGGCATTCTTAGCTACATGATTTGGGCTTTCCTAGTGACACACCCTGACCTAAATCAAGGCATGACACACCCTGACCTAAATCAAGGCATGACACACCCCGACCTAAATCAAGGTGTGACACACCCTGAACTAAATCAAGGCGTGCTGGCCGTCACGCCTTGATTTAGGTCGGGGTGTGTTACCTAGGGTGATAGTAAGGCTTCTAATGGTTGAGGTGTCACGTCCCGATCCCAACATACGTCGAGAATCGACACGTGATAAGGAAAATAACGTCCGTTGAATACGGTATAAGTTAAGGAATAAAATACTTTAACTGATAAACCAAAATAATATGAAGGTGGCTAAATTCTCCACTAAATATTTACAAATATGTACATCCCAAAAAGAAGCATAATCTTTGCTTTACTAAGAACAAGATTGAGATGCTCAAAAGAAAGCCCCAAAGATAAAGTACAAGATAGGATATAGGGGTAACCTAGTACTCCAAATCTCTGATAACGGTACTGCTACCCCACCTAAAAACCTTTCGAAGCTACTCAAACTTGTTACCTGTAAGATCAGTGCCTACACCATCGAAATGGTGCACCGGGCAAACAAGAACCCAGATAAGCTACAAAGCTTGTGTGAGCGATAAATAATACAAGTATATGATACTAATAATAAAACCAACCATCATTCACAATTATAAACCTTGAATATAAATCATTTATAAGAAATCGCTACCAAACCTTGCAACCTCCGAAGAGGTCACACATACATCCAACGAGTTTTCTAAATCAAAACTCAGAGTTCTCAAAGCCACATTCACAGATATATTCAAAACTAGATTATGAGAGACGTCGTTCGGCAGAAGCCTACGCAAATGACCAATTAGGAAGTGGCCCCCCAAAACAGATCAACCAAGCAAAGCCACCCCTAAGAAAGTAACCAAATAGGTAGTGACCCCCAAATGCAAATTAACCAAGCAGAGTCACCCTTATTAAATAACCAAATAGGTAGTGACCCCCCAATGCGGATTAACCAAGCAGAGTCACCCCTAAGAAAATAACCAAATAGGTAGTGACCCCCCTAAGAAAATAACCAAATAGATAGTGACCCCCCAATGCGGATTAACCAAGCAGAGTCACCCCTAAGAAAATAACCAAATAGGTAGTGACCCCCAATGCGGATTAACCAAGCACAATCACTCCTATAACTATTGGAAGGTGATCATCCAATGCAGATTAACCAAGCATGATCACCTTTAAATGTGTATGGCCATACCTAGGCTATAAGGATCGCCCAACGCGGATTAACCAAGCGCGATCCACAAATAGTATGGTCCCCTAACGTGGATAAACCAAGCAGGACCATTTCTACGTGGTGTAGACTTACACTATGTTTGGATGAAGAAATTTAAGATTACTAAGGAATTTTAAAATGACGGAAATTGAAATGACAAGATTTTATATTCTAGAATTTGTAAATTTTCTTGTTTGGTTCATCTAAAAGAACACTGAAATTGTTATTTTTAAACTTTAAATCATAGAAATTGGGAAATGACACCTATTTACATGGAATTTGAACTTGGGAATTGGAGGTCCCAAATCCCAAGTTTTTTTTCCACGCGGAAATTCTAAATTTCTATGTTTATGAATTTATGCACTAGCATGTCAATTTATAAATTCTGACTTTTACCAAAATTCCAAGTTTATTTCCCTCATCCAAACATAGTGTTAGTGTCACCTAACCCCATGACACTAGGGTAATGGTCCTTCACAATCCATCATTTTTATCATCCATCACATATATATCCCAAAACACAATCCATTATTTTTATCATCCATCACATATATATCCCAAAACACATCATCCATCACATATATATCCCAAAACACAATCCATCATTTTTATCAACCATCACATATATATCCCAAAACACAATCCATCACAGTTCAAATATCCAAGTCACCTAATGTTTCATAAGTAGATCGACGAGAACGTACTAGCAACAATTATTTAACATTAGAACTATTTTAAGAATCCATAGTGTAACCACAAAGTTTATTAGCACAAAGGATTTCAAAGCAATACCATAACACATAGATTAGAATCACTCACCTGAGATCCACACTAACGCACTCAAACACGAGAGTAAAGGCATCACGTTCTATCACCACCTAACAAGGTACAAACCACATTTAGATTTCCTTCGATAATTCACATACTTAAAACTCTTATATATTTCCCACAACAACATTTAATGAGGAATCGAACCGTCATTCTAATGTAGAGTCCATGACCTTACGTCATTTGCTTCGTAAAATCCAATCACTAGATTTTCACTTATAAGTCCCTAAGGTCCTTAAACATTATCTACCATAGTATACTAAAAGTGGTGTCAATTCAATGGTAAGATCATCAATCGCTAGAATAATCAAGTAGCGGAGCTTATCGATTAAATACTCAATCAACAACATTTTTATAAATCGAATGTCACACACCGGAAAATTTGACTTTCTCCAAAAATTCTCAAATTTTACAGGAATAAAGATTTCAACAAGTAGAGTAAATTTTATATCTGTGGCCGAGTCCAATTTGGCCAGGAAGGCCCTCAAATTGGCTCGCACCCAATGAAACCCTAAGGTGGGTGTCCTTCAATTCGGCTTCCTTGGTGTTCCAACGCCCCAATCACCAGTTGGGTCTTGTTCTTGGGTCCAAGGGAAGTTGATTAAGGGTGGTGGTGGGTGGTGAGACTAGCCGGAGTGGCAGAATCGCCGTCAAGACTCCTTGGGTCACCCGCACGGTTTTACACTATTTTGGACCTAAAAACCCTCAAATTTGAGTGGAGATGGAAGATGGTGGAAGAGGTTGCAGGTGATGGATGGTAGAATTTCTCCTGAAAAAATGGTGGAAATGGCCGAAACCCACTCCGGTGGGCATGTGTAAATGGGTCGACGGAAATGGAGGGTAAAATCCTCTTTTCCCTCTTTTTGGTCCTTCCTTCCTATGGTCCTTTCTCCTTCTTAAAAAAATCTGATGTGTCCCCTTTTAAGGTTGCTGACTAATCTTTTTCCACCACATAAAATGCCCAATTTCACTTATAGTAGCCGGTCCATTAATCAAAAAAAAGTTTGGGCCTTTTCCCCATAAGTGGAAATTAGAATAATTCCCACAATCTATATTTTCACCACTTCAAACGTTCGTAACTATACCGTTATAATTCGGACTCGCAAACGGCTTTCGCCTATGCGTTCAGGGGTTTGAGATCTATTTAAAAACACTAGTTGTAACTTCGAAATATCAACGAAAGATAAAGATTGATTATGAAATTTCCAACTCGATAACTAAACAATTACTAAACTTAAAATTAATGGAATTAAAATTAACTAATAAAGTTAACATAAGCGTGAAATACGAGTTTTAAAATACGAGATACGTAATAATTGGTGAAATTTCGGGGATGGAATTTCACATGAGGTGTTTGATGGAAAGCTATGGGAATTACTAAGGTTGCATGAATGGTGATGCTTGAGGCTTGGAGTAAGCTTTCTGGGTTTCTTCCTAGGTGGTTTTATCTTACTGCGTTTTCTCTATTTCTCTCTCTATGTTCATCTGAATCCTTCTCTAATGGCGTCTCTCCCTCCTTATGTAGGTGAAGGGTTCTTCTCTAGATTTCAAGGGAATATCCCTTTATGGCATGGTCTTCCCTCCCTTTCTCCTTAGCTATCCTATTATTCCCCTTTTGGTGTAAACTAGATGCACTGTTGAGAGATTGTTTATTCCTGAGACACGGATTTCCCGGGACGGCCTTCCGCATACACTAAATCTGGTAGCACACTTCATGGCTTTTGCACGTTGGTTGTCTGTGCAAGCTAAGAAGAGAAAGTCAACATTAAATGCCTAACTTGCTGGGCTTATAATGCATTTAATGCAAGAGTCCAGTTTAATCCTAACTAAGGGAGTTGGCATGCTAGGGAATGAGATAAACTAGGCTAATTCTGTCTCAATGATGCCTATATGAAATACAAAGGGTATGGGCTTGGATCTTCGGGCTCCCAAGCAACCCAAGGTCTTCCATGACCCCGATTTCACATAGCCTCGATAACCTTCTGTAACCATCCACACCACAATCCACTTGGCAACCCCCAATTATGTGACTTGGGCTTATCATGATTTGTGGCTAAGGAAGCATGGCGTGATGAATAGGCATGAGCATGGTGTGGCATGGCATGTTTGTGAATACATTCCTCGGACGTGCCTTGGCGCGTGTTTGGACTTGCATGTAGGCTTTGCAGGACAATTGGGCCTTGAGATTTGGTGGGCTTAGTGTGTGACATTTTTAGGCCCTAACATTAGCCCCCTTGATTATTTGGGCTATGAGATACTTTGAGTGGGCTAAATAATCAACCCCAGGCCCAAGGGATTTCTTTGCCTCTTTTTTTTTTTTTTTCTTTTTGGAATGTGGGTTTTCTGATGGGACTCTTCCTCTTCCCGCGTGGTAGTTGATCACTCATTGTCATTGTGCTGCCTTGCTTCTCGTGCACGTCCAATCATATAGAGAAACTCTGGGGTATTCTCCCTAATACAAGTATTTAATTTGTCCTTGCTCTTCCTCTCTTCTTTTAATTCTCCTTCCTTCTTCAAGTTTTCATAACTATTTTTCTCCCTAAATTCTTCTCTTCATTTTACGCTGGGTTGTGTTCGCCCGTTCATATTCTTCAAGTTTTGCATTGTTCAGGTAAGGAAATTCTTCCCTTAACCCCTTTTTAATTTTTCTTCTCCTTTTTGTCTTCTATGTTTGCGATGGTGATGAAATTAGGCATGCATCATCCCTTCTTGATTATGCATACCAAAGATTTTGGGGTTTCAACATGGACGAGCAAGGGGTGTGAATCTTTCCTTCAGGAAATCAAACTCCACTTCTTGGGTAACCCTGCTGCTTCGAAATTATGTGTGTTTGCCATCTGCGATTTCTCTCTTGCTTTCTATACATGTTGTGCAATTGTCATTTAGCCTCGATTTTTTGCATGTTGGTGCGCACTTGAACGGGATCAATTGGTCAATTACGTTGATCTACTTGGCATGATTATCTTCACTGCATATAACCTGCTTTTGCTTGGAGTACACATATATCACACCTTCCTTGGCTAGATGAAAGGCCTTGAAAATTTATTTTTTTTTATTTTTTTATGCACGTACCCTTTTGCTTTCTTGGGGCGTATTTGCCTGCTTTCCCAGGATGCTCTTGCTTGTTTTTCGGGGTACATCCCTTATCGCATTTTGCCTTGTATGTTTGCACGTTCCTTCTTGCATGGTTGCACTGCCTTGTAATGTCTATGGCTTGATGCTTTCTTTCTATAGGTGCATTACGGCCGCGGAATCACCGAAGTGTCTTACTGTCGTTGATGGGTCTTTCACTACTAAGGACCGTCTTCGATAAGGCAATTGCCGCCTTCTATTGGTTCTAAGAGCAAAGCCTTCAAGGATGAAGAACCTTCATTCGATTCGCTGCCTCCTATTGATCCCAAACTTATTTCTCAATGCAGCATCGAGAGTGAGTTGTTTCTTGCCGTGCCGATCCATTTCGAGTTTTCCTGTGGTGAGGCTACTGGCTGGGCAGATTGGGTAGATACTGAGCTCAACTTTGCGAACCAATGAATGACCTTGACAAGGGCCAAGGTTTTGGACGTTGTCTTCATGACCAAGAAGCAGGTTGTTCACCTCGAGCCTGAATTTCTTCACCACGTGATCACGAGGTGGAGTACAGAGACCCATACCCTTGTTTGTGCTTGAGGAGAATTCACCTCCACTTTGGAAGATGTTGCTAATATTATGCATCTTCCAATTGCGGGTAACGTGAATCCCTTCCATTACGTCATTCATTTGGCAGACACCAACATTTTTTATGTTTTGAAGAATGATGCTCCTACCTCTCCGAGCAAGGCTTCTCACTTCAACGAATGGATCAAACACTTTTCGAAGAATAAACAAGAGCTAAACTGCGGGTTCAAGGCCATGTTATGTTTGTGGCTAGGTCGCTTCATTTTTTGTGATAGCAATGATACCTTCAGTCGCCAAGTGGTTCCTTGGGCCATGGAAATCACACGTGGCCAAGTGGTTCCCCTGGCTTCGTTGTTCCTCGGGCTCATCTACCATGAATTAGACTAACTTCACACCTTGAAGGAGCAAGTCACCGGTAGTGCCCCGTTGAAAAGTTTTGTCTGTGTTAGCTTTCTTCAAATTTTCTTGTAGGAGTGTATCAAGGGTTTGAAGATAACTCCCTACCCCTTCGGCGCAGCGAAGAACCGTTACATTATTGACTCCACCTCTTATTGACCTAAGAAGCTCTCACTTGCTTACTTGTGATGATGATGCAAGTGTGACGTTAATTCCTCTCTTCGAGAATCTGGATTTTCCCTCGTTTACTGGAAAAATCATTAGCTTTGTTGGCTCTCTCAGTCCCTTTCAAGGGGAAGATAGTGAGGAAATAAGTGTAGTTTACTCTCATTTCCAGGTGCGACGACAACTAGGTTTTGTTCAAGGTGTGCCAATATTTTTCCCTGTTTGAGGCCTCTTTCAACAATTTGTTTTGGAGTTATGTGTATGAGCTTCCAACATGTTTTCATCTTTTCCAATACATTACCAATCGAACCCGAGTAAGTGGCATCTCTAAAGGTTATGCTACTTACTGGTTGAAGTGTTTCTCTACCATCGCCAAGTTTCATGGTGACAAACAGCCGTGGTTGTCTCCTAGTGTTGTCAGCCATCCCCGACTGGTGCTAGAGCTCATAGCGGCCCTTTCCGGTTTGAAGCGCTGATGCCCTACCGCAGCTAAGGAAAGCAATGTTTCTGATGATTCTTCCTAGAGCACGAAGAAGAGTAGGGAGTCTAGTGTCGATGAAGGGAAACCTACAAGTTGATGGAAGAAGACGGCTTCGAGTATATTTTCTTAACTTGACTTCTCTTGTTAACTTTCCTCTTGCATGCTTTTCCTAAGTGCTTTACATGTTGTGCCTCAGATGACATAATGAAACACTTTAGGCCTCAGGTGGTGAAGGATGGTCCACCTAGCAGCAAGCCTGACTCTTCCCATACTCCGAAGAAATCAAAGAGTAAAGGTTTCACAGTGAAGCCAAAGACTAGTAATATACCTTGTTCCTTGGTTTATTACTCATCTCACTTTGTGGCTGTATGCTAATTATAACTTTGTTACAGCTAAGACTTCTGCCAAAAAAGTAGCTCATACTGGCCTTGTCTGTAGGACTATGAGTGCCCGAGTGTCTGCTTCTTCTGGCACTCCCAAGCCTCATGAGTTCCTCAATATCACTGAAGCAAGTGAGGAAGAACGGAGCATGGAGAAGCTGATGGCGATGAGGCAGCTAGATAAGGCTTAGTCGCTAAGGAAAGCAGCAATACAAGTGCCGAGTTTGACCATAGAAGTAGAGGACATCCTCATGCTTCCCTAGGGAAGGATACAGAAGGTGAAGATACAGAGGTACGTTTCTTTTTCGATGCTTGCCCTTGCGTGAATTTGCTATTGTCAACCTTATCCTTGAGTCTTTGAATCTTGTTTAGGCTTGCATGTGCATGTAGGAAGTAGCTAATTTCGTGTAGCATGTTTTCTTCGTGTTTTTGCATGTGCATACATAAGCATGTTGGTCTGTTGGAATTCTGTATTTGATAGCTTTTGCGGGATGTGTTGCTTCGTGTCTCCGCTTGTTGATTTGTCTCCTCACTTGTGCATATTTTTGTACTTTCCTTGTATGTGAATGATGGTGTTGTAGGGGCCGCAGTAGGTGTTAAAGCCCCTGATGGCGTTCTTCTCGAGCCTACAACTTTTCCTGATGAGGTTTTTTCCCCTGAGGAGCAGGCTTTGGTTGAAGAGTGGGCCTCGTGGCATAAGGCGCTCATGAAGCTTAAGCATAATATCACTAATAAAGCCAGGGTATTAAATTCGATTGAGGAACTGATCCCTTCAAGCGAAGCTTTCTCTTTCTAGGTTGACTTCATGGGAGTAAAGGTCCGCTCCGGACTAGCTGAGGCATTGGGCAAGTTTTTTTAGCGTGCCGGTGATGCAGATGTGAGCTTGATAGGTTTATCTCCCTTCATGCTTGGAATGATTTTTGAGGAGCTGAGGACCCTGCTTTATAACATAGAGCATATTTCCCCATTGGAAATCACAAAGCACATGCTGCTATGTTGGCAGGATATGATTAGCGATATGGCAGCTTTGGGTGTGCCAGTGGGTTCCTTAGTCGAGAAACTGGGAGAGTTACGCGATACCATGTTTAAGCTTCGACTTGAGAATGAGAAACGTGTCATGGGTCAATTTGTTAAAGTTAGCAAACTGACGCGTGCTCTCAAATTACAGAGTAAGGAACTAGAGGTTAAGAAGCTCAAGTTGAAAAAGTTGGTCCACGAGAGCTCCAAGGAAATAACAGCTTGTCTTCAACTTGCAGCAGATCAATTGCACACTGATACCTCTAGCAATTCCTCCGAAAGGTGGTGTTCTGAGCTTAACTCATCACTTTCCCTCAGCTGCGCGCTTTGCATAATTGTTTGAAGTTTTTTAACCATCGACTTTTTTTTCTTGGCAGAGCATGAACCTTGAGATATCAAAGTAGCGAACCATGAAGAAAGTCGTTTTCCTCACTCCACTTTTACTTTTAGTTGTAATTTCCATTTGAACAGCTAACTTACTGCTTTTTGAACAATGGCCATAGGGCCACTTTGCTTTGTATTTAGCTTATTTGCCTTAGACTTTAGCTACTGACATTGAATTTAGCATGATGCATTTAATCTTGCAATGACATTGGCTTTCTCCTACTTCGAGTGCATGAGAATTTGCTGGATGAAATTCTGTTTAGCCTTTGAAACATAGGTTTAAGCTTTTGCTTGCTTTCCTGGGGGAAATAACTGATCCTATCGCTTGACACTTTGCGAGTGAGTTTTCCTGATGAAAGATGGAAAAGATGTCACAGCTTCTGTAGGGAAGCAAAACATGTTAAGAAAGCTTGACTTGCTAAGCATTGATTTGCATTAGTAGGCATAGGCTTAACACTGTTTTGAATCGATAAGCTTTGGCATATTGCATAAGTATAGCTTTTGGAAAAGCTTTAGTTACTTGACTCAATGGTTTTGCATGGCGTGTTGGCTTGGCATATTGCATAAGTATTGAACCATTTAGCAGCTTGCTTTGCATCAATAAGCTTTGGCTTATTGCATAAGTATAGCTTTTGAAAAAGCTTTAGTTGCTTAACTCAATGGCTTTGCATGGCGTGTTGGCTTGGCATGTTACATGAGCATTGAACCATTGAGCAGCTTGCATGGCATTGATAGGCTTGGCATGGGCTTTTATTAGAGCTTTGGCATGATTGCTGCTATAGCTTGTTTAGAAGAAATCCTTCCAGTACCCTTACCAATGTAAAGAAACGAATGTACCAAAGATTTTGACAAAATGCTCCCTCATTTCATTAAAATTTAGGGTAAATCAATCGTTGCATGGCTTTACAAGGCCTTATAGAGTAAGAAAAATGATCATTGCATAGAATGAGCTTGTTCTTCTAAAATAAGCATGAGCTTTTTAGCAGTAATATAGCTTTAGCCACTTTGCATTAACAGGTTCCGTTAGTGTACCTTCCTTGACCGAGGTCAAGTAGTAGTAGCCATTCTGATAGGCTTCCTTAATCACAAAAGGTCATTCCCAATATGAGGTGAACTTCGAAGGTTCGTAGATCTACCTCCTTATGTGCTCGACTGTCCCGATGAGGAGATACTCTTCCCTGAAGTTGCGTGGCTTGACTGTGCGGTTTTAGGCTTTGGTAACTTGTTGTGGTATAGGGTTGTTTTCCTAGCTGCTTCTACCCTCTTTTCCTCGAGTAACTCAAGGTCTTTCCATCTCCAGCTTGCGTATGCTGCAACATCTCAGTCCACGTTGTTGAATGTCGAAACTCTCGCCATGGGCATCATTATTTCCATAAGGGAAATAACTTATGACCAATACACCAAGGAGTAAGGAGAGAAACCTGTAGCGTTCCTTAGAGATGTGCGATAGGCACATAGAACGTCTCGAAGGTATGCTCCAACCCCCAACGTAATTGTGTACCATCTTGCTTAGGATTCTTAGCAGTGTTTTGTTTGTGGCTTCAGCTTGACCGTTTCCCTGAGAATAGTACGACTTGGAGCAACGATGCTTAATCTTGTAAGCATCAAGTGTGGAACTTACATGTTTGTTCACAAAAGGTGTGTCGTTGTCACTCACTATCTTGTAAGGTATCCTAAATTGGCAAACGAAGCATTCCCTGATGAAATTGGACATTGTTGCTCATGTTGCTTTCCTAAGAGGGATTGTTTCTACCCACTTCATGAATTACTCAATGTCTACTAGGATCCATATATGGCCTTCGGAAGCTGGATTGATTGTTCCTACTAAATCAAGCATCCAAGTGTGGAATGGTCATGGGGTGCACATGTCTTACAGTAGGGTTAAAGGCTTATAGATTAAGTTTCCATGAACTTAGCATGCATGGCATCTCTTGACCATGTTGTGCGTGTCTTTCCTCATGGTTGGCTAATATTATCCTAGGCTCAGCAGTTGCTTGTGTAGCTTCTTCCTTCCTTGGTGCTTACCGCACTCTCTAGCATGTACCTTCTGCCTGACTTGTGATGATTCGGATGGCCCAAGGAATCTCAATAGTTCCCCGTTGAATCCCTTTTGGTATAGAATTGCCTCATCCATGAAGTACATCTTGGCTGTCCCTTTTAACTTGTGTGTGTCTTTAACATTGCTTGGTAGTGTTCCATCGATGAAGAAGGTCAGGTATAGGGACCTCCAATCATCAGTGATGGAAACTGCAAATGCCTCCCTTAGGGAAAATGTTCTACTGCATTTTGGACAGTCGGCTTGGATGCATGTGGCTTGTTGCTTCATCTTTGGCCAGTAGTGTCATTTTCTTTGTAGTCGGCTGTTGAGACTCACAACTTGGTTAACTCCGCATGTAGTCTCATGAATCTTATGCAACCTTTTTTGTGCTTCTTTTGGTCTGAGGCATCAGGTTAGCACTCACCCGGGTAGACGCTTGTAAAGTGTCCTAGTAACATTGATGTACTCCTTAAGGTATTTGATGTTGAGCTCTCCTCTTGACTTGAAAAGTTCCCTTCTGACAGTTTCTCTCTAGTCGTCATCTTCTAGAGCTTCCTCAGGGAAAGGTGCATCAATGACTTAAACCTGTCTTCTAATTACAACAATGTTGGGTTGTTCTTCGACAAAGGAAAGCTTGTAACCAAATGTCACTAGGGCATCCGCATATCTATTGGTTGTGCCGAGAATGTGTTCCAACACCACTTGCTTAAAGCTTGCCATGAATTTCTTGGCCATATTGCGATATGGTGCCAAGGTTATTTCCTTCACCGCGAAGCTTCTTTGGACCTGGCTCATGACCAAATTCGAGTCAACTACGACTCGCATCTTCCTTGCACCCATTTCCTCGACTGTGGAAAGGCCTATGATGAAAGCCTCATACTCAACTACATTGTTTGTACATGAAAAGCTTAGCTTGAAGGCTAGGGCGGTATGTTGGCCCTTTAGATTGACAAATACAACGCCAGCTCCTCCTCATGTGGTTGTGGAAGAACCATCGAAATGCATAACCCATGGCTCATCTTCCACAATGATGGCAGCTATCTCTGGCAGTGCACTATCTTCTTCTTCGGGGAATAATGCTAGCATGTCTATCACAGCTTAGCCTTTGATAGCCTTAGGCGTCACACATATAATATTAAATTAAAAAAGTTGGAGCAACCAACGAGCCAAACGGCCAGACAATATGGGTCTAGTGAGCAAGTACCTTACTAGGTTAAACTCTACCATAAGGTGTAGTTTATGTGCTAGGAAATAATGGTGCAGTCGCTGTGATGCATAAACAATAGCTAGGTAGAGGCGCTTCGTCTTCTCATAGTGGGTTTTGACGCCTCTTAGTTGTCTGCTGACATAGTAGATTGGTAGTTCTTCTCTGGTTGGACTGTCCTGGGCAAGCAGGGCCCCTACGACTATGCTTGTTGCGGCCAGGTAAAGCTTGAACAGAATAGATTGGGGACTTCATGGTAGGAAGGTTGGTGACTAGCTGCTAGACTCGTTGATAGGCTTATGTGCATTCCTTGGTCCACACCAATTTTTTCCCTTTCCTGAGCAGTGGGGCGAAGGCTCCTGTTCTTGCTACTAATCCTTGGATGAAGCGCCAAATGTAGGACAGTTTCCCCATCAAACGTTTCAGCTCCTTTGTGTTGGTCGGGGGACATGAGCATTTTAATGGTGTGCACTTTGTCTGAATCTACATCGATGCCACGCTGATGCACCAGGAAGCCCAGGAACTTGCCAAATGAAACACAAAAAGTGCATTTCTTGGGGTTCATCTTCAACCCATATGCTCGGTATCTTCCCAGCACTTTTCTTAACACTTCCTAATGCCCCTCCCTGGTCTTGGATTTCATTACGAGATCGTCCACATAGTCTTCCACCAGCTTTTTTAAGTCTAAATGGCATAACAGTGTAGTAAAAGTTTCCAAACGGCGTACAGAAAGCCGTCTTCTCAGCATCTTTGGCAAACATCTTGATTTGATTGTACCCGCTGAAGCCATCCATGAACGACATTAGGCCTTGCCCTGAGGTTAAATGGATCATGATGTCCAAGTTAAGCAATGGAAATTCATTTTTTGGGCATGCTACATTAAGATCTCTATAGTCGATGCATATCTAGATTCGAACAGTGTTCTTCTTCTTTACTAAGACAATGTTGGCTAGCCAAAGAGGGTGCTTGATGAATCCGACTGTGATAAGCTTTTCTATTTCAACTTTGATTTTAGCTTCTATTTCCAGATGGAAATTCCTCATTTGTTGTACAATAGACTTGATCCCAGGCTGTGTATTTAGCATGTGACACATTAAGTTCGGATTAAGGCCTAGTATCTCTTCATAGCTCTAGGCAAAGACATCATTGAACTCCTTTAGCAGGCTGACTAGTTCTTTCTTTTCCTCAACAGTTAAGTAAACACTAATAGAAATCAATTTTTGCACAGATGAATCATCACTTAGGTATACTTTTTCAAGTTTTTCCGCCACCGCAATGGATCCATCCTGCATGCATTTTGGTGCAGGCATGATTTTCTGCAGGGGTTCATCTTCGGCAACAGGTGCATGCATGCCTTCAGTTTCCTTGGGAACTTCACTTGCTTGGCGTGCAATGCCTTCATACTTGGGGCTTTCCCACACAATGTGGTTAGGCCCCCCAACCCGTCATAAGTGGTAGATGACGGGCAATCGAGAAACACGACCTTGGAACATTAAGGTGGAGTGTAGGCAAGAAAATTGGTATCTCGCTATATGCGTTTTCCTTTTCCCGCAGTGGCTATAAATTCTTGGTCACTGAGATCTTGGACTTCTTCCCAATAAGGTAAAGGTATCCCTGAGGGCTGTGATATCCACTTTCGGGACTTGAGAAATCATTATAGAACTCAGCATCAGAATAATGAACTTCATCTAGGTTGAATGGCATCTGGTTTCCTAGGATGCCAATAGGCTTCAGACCTATCCTTCCCTTGAAGCACTGGTGGTAGGTGGAGACTACGAGTCTGTGCTTGTTTATCCTTGGCCTTCCAAGCAGAGTATGGTAAGCCACATTGATGTCCATTACATAAAACTTAGTGAAGGATCTGATAGGGCCGATCTTCAAGTCGATCTCGATATATCCAATAGTTTCCTCACTGCTATTCTCAAACCCATTGATAGAGATTTGAGACCTTACTACCTTTGACATTGGGATGCTTACTGCAGTTAGTACTGCCAAGGGCAAAATGTTGATGGAGGAACCAGTGTTAACCAAAGCTCGCTTGATGAAGACGTCATTGATCTATCCTTCCAGGTACAGTGGCCTTCGGTGGTCAGGGAAAGCCATTTCCATGTCTTCGTCAGTGAAGATGATGGCATTGTTGTTCTCAATGATGGCCTTCTACAGCTGGGCAGCATAGCATTGAGAGCCATAGTCTTCGGAAACATACATGAGAGCTTCAGTAGTAGCAGTCCTTGCTTCTGGGTCGTATTCAAGCTGGTCGAAAAGGGATTTGGACTTCGAATTTTCTTGGAGGACATGCGCTGTTGTAGGCCCTTGCCCTTGGGAAAGGTAATGCTCAATCACATCAGCTTCCATGTCGGGAAGGTTATACAAAGTCACAGTCGTCATTTCCTGGCTGACCAGTTGCCTTTCCGAGGCTTCCTCGTTGTATTCTTCTAGCATGTCGATGGTGAAGACCTCGTCACTTAGGCTTGGGGCAAAATCCATAAGATTTGCATCCTCATATCCCCATCCTTCAACTTGAGGCCACGGGGTATCATAACTATGTGGCTTGAAGTATTTGCACCAGTAAGTTTTCTCCATGTTCCCAGAAGGTTCCCAAATGGCCTCCGGTTATTTGGGGTTGTTGATCCATGGGTGGTAGATATCATCATCTTCGGAGCACGTGATGACAGCTGCTATCTCTTTCCCTCAACGCTTTGGCAAAGGGTCAGTGTTTATAGCTTGCGTCTTACATGACAGCTCTAGCGTTCCTTCACAGATTTTGCATGGAGAATTCTTCGCAAAGTTTGGCATACAATAGAGGGATGTCCCACATACTGATGGTAACGACAGTACTTGGGATCCTTTCTATCTTCCCTGGAAGGGGATTTATACGACCGAGGCACCTTGATGGCCCCATCTGCAAGCATGGTATCGAGGATGGCTTGGAATTCCTCATTATTGCATGCTAGTGGAGGACAGGTTTCCCTATCACTCTTTATTTCCTTCATTTTTCTTGGGTTGTAGTCAAATCTATCATTCATGGCTAGGGTATGATGAGCTTCTTTCTTGTAGGTCTTCTAAGATTTCCCCGTGGAAGGCTTAATTGACAAGCTGGTATTCTTTACTGCTTCTAAAAGCCTCAAGAACTGGCTGATACTGATGTTCTTCAAGTACACCCTGTAGTCAACTACAATGTTGTTGATGCAGATCTCCACAAGAGCTTCCTCGTCATTCTCGCCATAGTAGTCAAGGGCGAGGTCTCGAAAATGTTTTACAAAAGTCACCAAATCTTCCCTGTACTTTTGGCGTGTATTGTTGAGTTGAGTTGTCATGACCATTTCTTCATGCTTGAAGTACTTTTTACAGAACTTGCATGCCAGCTCTTTCCAGGTCTGGATGGATCCTGGTGCAAGGGTGGTGTACCAAGTATAAGCACAATCAGTTAGGGTTTTTAAGAACTCCCTGAGACGTAGGTTGCAGTCGTCGGCATGAGGACCCAAAGCATCAATGAAACAACTTATATGTTCTTTAAGGCTACCATTCTTCCCGTCAAAGAAAACAAGGTTAAGAGTCTCGTATCCCTTAGGATATGGCATGTGGAGAACAATGGTTGGATATGGTGGCTCAGGAACTTATTTCCAATCATCCGAGCTTCTATGCAGCTCATTTTCGAGCATAACTATAATGTCTTCCTGAGTGACAAAGGATGGTGTTTTCTCAAAACCCTTGCCAGCAGCAACAGCTGACTCCTCCTAAGAAGCCATTTCCATAGGCGTGTAGTCCTTGTCACTGGCCTTTTCGCTTGGCTTTGGGATTGAGCTTTTCAACTCTTTCTCACAGATGCATCAATTTCCTTTTGGGCTTCACCCAAGGCATGAATGGCTGCAATAATGTCCGGCATGTCATATTAGCCCAAGTTTTCTTGCCTTTCCTGGCGTTGGCCTTTGCGTTCAGACTCGTCAAGCCGGGAAGCAGCCTAGCCTGTATCTAAAGCGTTGTCATTCCTGGTAGTGTTTCTTCTGGATCTCAGAGCCATTAAATGAAGACTGCGACCTGTCCCCAACAAAGTCACCAATTTATGTTGGGGGACTTTTAGGTCGAGGTGGACTTAGGCTTTGAGAACGTCCTCTTGTCTCCCTTGGTGCGGGTTTGCAACAAGTCTCAAGATATCTCGAAAGAGATAGCTTGTCTTAGGAAATACCCCAGTAACATCAATGGCTCGAATATAGCATGAAAGATCAAGATAATGACTTGCTCAAGTGAAGCATGGTATGGAAGCTAGAAGATTATCAGTTTACATGAAAGAAAGGGTTTACATGGTTGCATGGCATTCTTAGCTGCATGATTTGGGCTTTCGTAGGGTGATAGTAAGGCTTTTAATGGTTGAGATGTTTGATGGAATGTTGTGGGAATTACTAAGGTTGCATGGATGGTGATGTTTAAGGCTTGGAGTAAGCCTTTAGACTAAAATGGAACTCTTTGGGCTTCTTCCTAAGTGGTTCTATCTTACTACGTTTTCTCTATTTCTCTCTATATGTTCCTTTGAATCCCTCTTTAGTGGCTTCTCTCCCTCCTTATATAGGTGAAGGGTTCTTTTTTAGATTTCAAGGGAATATCCCTTTGTGGCTTGGTATTCCCTCCCTTTCTTTCTAGTTATCCTATTATCCCCTTTTGGTGTAAACTAAATGTATTGTTGAGACCTGCAAATTGCTTCTTCTTGAGAAGTGATTTTTCCGGGACTGTCTTCCGCAGGTGCTAAATCTGGTAGTGCGCTTCACGACTTTTGTGTGTTGGTTGTCTGTGCAGGCTGGGAAGGGAAAGTCAGCATAAATGCCTAGCTTGCTGGGCTTATCATGCATTTAATGCAACAATCTAGTTTAATCCTAACTAAGGGAGTTGGCCTGCTAGGGAAAGGGATAAACTAGGTTAATTCTCTTTCAATGATGCTTGTATGAAATACAAAGGGTATGAGCTTGGATCTTTGGGCTCCTGACCAACCCAAAGTCTTCCACGACCCTGATTTCACATAGGCCCGATAACCTTGTATAACCATCCACACCATAATCCACTTGGCATGTGACTTGGGCTTAGCATGATTTGTGGCTAAGGAAGCATGGCATGATGAATATGCATGAGCATGGCGTGGCATGACATGTTTGTGAATATATTCCTTGTTGATCTCGTGCCTTGGCGCGTGTTTGGGCTTGAATGTAGGCTTTGCATGACAATTGGGCCTTGAGACTTGGTTGGTTGGTGTGTGACACTTTTAGGCCCCAACAACAGGTCGAATCTAACTCAAAAAAAACTTATAGGGATGATTAATGGTACTTTGCAACCGGAGGTAATGATTGAAGGTATCCTATTTGATATTAGACAATTACAACAGCAATTGAGGTCAGTAGAATTTCGTTTTACTCCTCGTGTTTGTAATAGGGCAGTGCATCTAGTGGCATCTTTTATGTTTAAGGAAGGTGGGTTTCATAGTTGGAATGAGTTTGAACCAGAGTAGTTGTTCAACACTCTGGCATCTGATGTAAACGTTTCACTTCAAATTTAATCAAAATTTCTATCGTTTGAAAAATTAAATAAATAAATAAAAATAAAAATAAAACCAGTTATATCATTAAGCATAGTACATAATTAATGATAAATTAAGCGTAATGCTAGGTAGAGTAACTTTTTAAACCAAGTTTGTAAATCATGTGATATATCACTAATACAAAATAAGCACGTTTATCGACATTTAAATAATAATTTAATCGTCAACAATCACATCATATAATTTATAAAATTATACCTAAACAATTAGTCTGCCGTACATTACTATAAATTAATAATACACGCGGTTCATGCGACAGAACGCAATGCTATTCATTGCGGTCGGTCCTCCACACTAATTTTCTACTGTTTCCTTCTCTCTTGCCTTATTTTTTGGATCGTTTCTCTTTTTTTCCTTTGTTTTTTTTAACAAACAACAGCGATATTCTGATTTTTGTTTTGATCGATCAATGCTTTGAATTCGAAGCATGGGGTGGGAATGAAGTTGGTGTGTGTTTCAACTTTCAAAGGAGCCTGGCAATGGCATGCATAACAGTGAGGAGAGATGGGAAACTGATTCAAACTAGGGAGAGTACGTAGTCAGGTTCCTCTCACGGAAAGTGCTCAAAATGGAACGACAAGCCAGCCAAGGAAAATGTTAGAATGGAAAGAAGTTGGCAACCGGTTTTTCACCGGCCGAGCCGGGCGCTTATGAAGCTAGTTCCCTATTTCCGATGGTTACCAACTTAACCAAGTTAGCAAGTCTTGATTTGCAAGAGAACAACAATAGCAAATAACATAGTGGGTGACAAAGCGCATGTCCAAGCATCACAAGAAATCCATAGCAGTCATAAGTGCAACAGCAAACAAAGGCAATATCTCCGGAGTGTGCTATGCTGACATATAAGAGTGGATAGCACAGACATTATTACACTCCAGGAATCGTATAACCAAAATGGTCGAGTGGAAAATACAAACCTAAGAAACCCCAGAAATGGTGACGTCTAGATTACAGGGAAGCAGGAACTCGGCAAAGTACACTACACGGACATGCACGAGAAAGCGCATGTATATCAGCTCCCAGGTTCAAGTATAGGCATCTGCATCAACACATAAATCAAACGATCAAACTTTTCCTTGGTCATGGGGATGGAGGAGGGTATCTGCAAGACGTTCTAGATGAAAATAACGTACCATTGGGTGACTCAGCACTCCTTGTGCAATATTTAGGGGTGGCCCCTGCATTAGACATTGACAGCTCAGTCGTGTTTGATCTATGATCATTCAGATGGAAACCCAGATCCCTCGACTTAGGCCACTCATCAAATAAAGGCTGAAGAGAATTTTGTTCGTGTTTTTGAGACCCTGGTAAGCCAAATTCTCCACCAACATACTCCTGTTTGGTGATTGCAGCAGCATCACTCAATGACTCCATAGTTTGTAATGTCTGTAGCTGAGAGCTGTTGTTTAGCCAAAGAGAACTATTTCTCAGTTCTGATTTTAAGGGAACATGAGGCTCCATTAGACGCCACGGACTGTCTACAGTACTGTGCGCCTGAACACACCTCTTAGCTTCTGACATGAAATTGTGTTCTTCTGATCCAGCTGTATTGCACCCCCTGCATTTGCATAAAATTAGCACACCCTTTTGGTTTCTAAGAAATCTGTCTCTAACTGCATATCAAAAACTACTATTCTTAAGTTCTAACAAAAAAATGACGATTAAAAATCATAACCAATCATGGTGCATCAAAACGTAAAGTAATGTGATGGATGCAATTTAAGAAATAATCAAGCTCAGGTCTCCTAAAGTAATGTCATGGATGCAATTTCAGAAATAATCAAGCTCAGGTCTAAATAAAATTACCCATCAGCAACTGAATTACACGATGCCCGCAATCATTGCCAAAAAGCACCATCACCAAAAGGTCCATGGCCATGAGTCATTGGGCATTGACCAGCCCACTTGTGGGTCTGGACTAGCCCATTGGCCCATTTCAACTAAACTCAAATCTTCTAAATTTCTTTCAATTCCTTTCCTCAAATCCCTAAGATGACCATCACAAACCTTTCATATGCATCAATCACCACAATGATGCAAAAATCTTACTTTTAATCACATATTCAATTAAATGATTTTGTTGTTTTGATTCAATAAATTTTATCTGCATAAGAAACAAAACTTAAGAATGGAAAAAGGTAGAGTAAACAACGAATTTGTTCATCTCAGAAAAAGGAAAAGAAGGCAAAGGACCATATTATGCCATTGCCAGAATGTATTGTGACCAAATTCTACTGGATTATACTGTGGAAAAATACGGACCGGTCTCTCTTTGCTGTTAGTGGACAGCTTGTCCATCATAATTGCACTTCTGATTCTGGATAAAAGAATATTTATCGTCATATAACAGAAAAACAGAAGAACCCAACAAGAAATACATCACAAGCACACACTCCCAAATCAAGATGGACCCAAAATCTGTTGCTGCTCAATAGAAAAATTCTTCTCCTGCCACTTATCTCAAAAGTCCTACTGTTTCATTCTGCCTAAACAAACTATTGCCAAAAATTCACAGCACCAAAAAGTGGCAGCCTTCCGTGCACCAACTCCTACAGAACCTGCCAACAGGGAACAATAATCTCGAAGTACACCCGGCACCAACCGCATTAAACATCCCTCAAAAATATGAGCTAAAAGACGATTAAAAAAGACATGATGATAACTCTTAGCATCTCTACAAGAAACATCCTGAAAGTAGATGGATTTCAGAAACATTTTCTCTAGCTACTCCCAAAACCTTTGCTTGCCAAAAACATGTAAGAATCCCAATCACTATCATTGCCATTTATTTGCAAGTGACACTGCATCCAACATCTGTCTACCTTCAACAAATTGGTTCAGGAGCTTCTACAAAGCTCTCAGAGAGTAGGTCAGATAACCAACTTGGCTCTTAGCTCCGCTTCTAGCTAGTTTACGGCCTTAGTTGTTCCCCTATTTTCCTTCTATTTTTTGGTCATTCGGTTTCGTAGATGATCATTTAAGTACTTTGGAGGGATAGAATTTAACAGTTACTTAGGTAATCATGGCCTAGGATGCTAGGGCTGCGCAACCATAGTGTATATACTCTCTTATGAGGATTTGTACAGAGTTTTATGCAGTTTAACAAGTATTTTACTTGTCTCAAAGGAAATATGTCCTCGGCATTCTAGAGGCACAGGCTATCTTGGATAAGCTCTCCTCATCCAATGGAGTGGCCTCTATAGTATGATAACGGTTACTTAGTGGATGATCCTCAGATGTATAGTCAGCTTGTAGTTAAACTAATCTACCTCACTAGATGCTTTATGCCGATAGTGCTGTAGGTAAATTTATAATGTACCCATGAGTTCCTCGCATGAATCCAGTAGTAATACATATTCTAACATACTACGAACGTAGTCCAAGTCACCTTGATGACATCTTTGTATTGATGGATATATTGATGTAGGATAGGAAAGTTCGTGTAACAAGAAACTGAAAAATAGAAGATAAACACATTGCATTGCACTCGTTATCAATAGAGTACATGGGTGTTTATAAGACACCAAGACATAAATATGTCCTAAAGATTCGCCTCGAACTGAGTTAATCATGCAGAATTTAGCTATTCAACAACAAACCTCATATTAGCAAATTGAACAATTAGACCTTAATTTAAGCTAACAGACCTAAGTTAGGCTAAACTCCTTAATAATCAACCATTGAACATATTACTAATAATCAGTGTATCAACGAAAATATGGATGCTTCTCCACTTTCTAGATTTTCATTCAAATAACAGGAAAGAAACTAATGGGTAAATCATTCTGTATAATATAGATAATGACTTCCCGGTGGAATTCAATTTGGAGATGCATTAGTGTTAAAGCAGGTGTAAATGGTACAAACATCACAAAACAAGTCAGTTGCTGTTACAGTCACCCAATATCACCCAAGAGCTGCCATTTGGTAAAGGGCTAACCAAAACAACTTTAAAAATCACCCAATTTAAATCCATTCATTTTGCAATTCAGAGGAAGAAAATTTCCTAACCCAAACACACTTTAAATATCCTCGTTCCTCACTTCGCATGCACACATCATTCTTCAACGCTTCTATCTTGCTAATGTGTGGAGAGACATGTAACAAATAAAAAACAAATGCAAATGTACGTGGCTAAAAACATGGTAAAAAGTAAGCGCCCATTTAATAACCATTTGGTTCTTAGTTTTCAGTTTTTACTTCTTGTGCTTAAGGTGTGAGGAAAGTATATGGTGGAGTTGAGGAAGAGTAGGGAAGAATGTAAAGAAATGTAAAAGAAAAGGAAACAAAATCAAAAGCTATTTTTAAGTTGTTTTCACTTTCAAGATTTTGTTTTCATCCTTCTTTCGTTATTTCTTCCCCTTCCTCACTCCATCCTTCTTCATCACTCATTTCCCCCATATATATACTTTCCTCATATCTCAAGCACAAAAAGTGAAAAAGGCGAAACCAAACGGTGATCAAACGGACCTTAACCTTCTTACAATTTTCAAGCATAAATTTGAGGTTAATAACTAACAAGTAAAGCCCCTAACAATCAAATATACAACCCATCACTCCCCAAATAAGCATATAAGGCTTTCCTGGTCCTCTATTTCTACTTTCTACATCTCTAAGGTGATTATTATAAATGCTCTCCATCTAAATCCCCACCTGCAGCTACAAATGTATTGGATAACCTCTTTCCCATCTTAGGCCTTGTCAGTGATGTTCGGGAAATAAGCAATTCATAGATTATGCATGAGAAAGACTTCTCGTCCTAGAGAAATAATAGGAATGCAGCGCAAATTCATGAGACATTACAATTCTACCAATACAAAAGTAACCTAACGGATATACCTGGTTCCCCTGTTAGACACCCCATACGGTATAGCCTCCATCTTCAACTCGGATCCATTGCCTCCAAAGCATAGGCCTCCACTATTTCCAATTGAGTGTAAGGGCATGCTCTGGAAGCTCGCACTGTGGCTAGAGCCCCCGATCACACTGTCTGACGTCACAGTTGACAAAGATTGAGAGGCAGTTTGTGATTCCACAAGCTTTCTTGAACGATTGCGGCCGCGGTTCATGTGCCGCTCGCAATACTTGGAGTCCTGATATGCATCTTTGGAGCACCTCCATTTCTTGCCATCCGTCCTCCGGCACCGCCCCGGCTCTGGGTCTATCTTCTTCCCGCAATAGGAAGCATAACCCCCTAACATATTGAAAAAAATCATCTATTTATACCAAAAACCCAAAAGATAACAATACAACATGCATATCACAACAACAATTGCCCGTTAAATTCCGGAACTATAAACAATCAAATCGATAATATAAGAACAAAAAGAGTGGAAATTTGGAGGAGAGAATTACAGGTGGGGTGGTGAGGTAAGAAATTGGGGGAAATGAGGTTGAAACTGGTGCGAATAGGGGCAAGGAGCTCAGAAGGAACAGGGACTCCTGCCTTGAGATACTTGAATATCAAAGCTTGATGCTCCATCTCAGCCCATTGCGCCACTGTGAAGAGCGGCGCGTGACCTCCAGCGCCCACCGACGACCCGCTCATTTCAGACTAAATGCTAACAAAAACATCCAAATCTCAATTAGTCATACTCTTACAGAGAGAGAGAGAGAGAGAGAGAGAGAGAGAGAGGGGGGAGAGGATGAGGTTACCTTGGAGTTGGAGACGGTGGTGGAGAAGAAGGGTTTTGCCAAATTCGTCGGGAAGCGAGGAAATGAGAGTATCTGGTCTGTGTTTTGTACTCGAGAGAGGCAGACGCTTAAAGTTCAGTCCAAGAATGGTTTTTTATTTTTACCCAATTTCTTTTTGGATTGCGTAACTCAAATCTTATTCTCAAAGCACCGTGCAATGCCTTTTTTAAGTTAAAATGTTCCTTCAAATTAGGATGATTCCTTACTTTGGTCTGAGATTTAAAATTGATAGGACTCGTTTATTATTTGTTTATCATCAATCATTCAAATTTTTTCATTAAAAATCTCTATTAAATAAGAAGAAAATAACAAAAATATCCTACATTTTTGTCGAATCTTGTTGTCTCATTGTTTATTAAATTAAGGTCATATTTGATATAACTTTAATTAAAAGTAGAGGTGGGTATCCACTGGCGGAGCCACGTTAAGGGCTACCATGGGCTATAACCTAGGTAGCTTTCAATGAAAAATAAAATATTACATGTAATTTTTATTGATTTTCAAATATAGCTTGTTATAAATTTAGTCACCGATTCAAATTCTCTCAATTTGGTTATATAAAATTATATATAATACAGTTTACATACCATCTATTTTTCTTACATCTTTTTTTCTCATCGCTTGTTTGAATTTCAACACATATTTGTTTAATAATGAAAATTCTGAAAATTCTCTTAAGCTAGCTGATATTGTGAAAGATACAGTATCAAGTTTCTTTGTTTGTATGTTTAAAAAAAAAAGGCATACAACATACAAAAAGTTAGCGCTCCTCTTTATTTAATCCTAGTTCTGCCATTGTGAAAATTAGACCACTTAGTACTACAATCTAGTGATACCCATCTCCATTTATATGTAAGAGGTCTTAACTCACTCTCCCACCTCTTACTGTAAATAATATCGTTTGTTCGGTAAGTAGCAAACTGACCAAACCATCCAAACCGACCAAATCAAATTGTTTTGTCGATTTAGTATGGTTTTTGGCCATGAAAAAAAGTTACATGGTTTAAAAATCTTGACTAAACTGATTTTAGGTTTCTTTGATTCGGTTTTGATACTTTACAAAGCGTCCAAAATCAAAACGAACCATAGATTGTCTGCTAACATGAGAGAGGGGAAAGGGGCCAAGGGGCCATCTCCGCGAGGATGCTTGTTGCAGTACGATTTTGTCCATATTGCCCTACGCTACGCCCATATCTTCAGGTGCCGCTCTCTAGTTGAGGAGAAATTTTTTATTTTGACGGAAATATGGATAGTACATTACGTGTTTTTACATAAGTAGTGATAAATTTTATTTTTTAAGTTATTAATTTTTTAACACACATATCCCACAATTTGTATAGTGATACGTAATGTATCATTCCGTGTACCGATCATATTGAAAGATCTCTTCTGGTTGAGGTTGCATTCACTTTGACACATGGTTCAACTTAGTCCCAAACTCCCCAACAGGATCCTCTCCGGATCCTTTTAGTGAGGATCTTGAGGATCCGTGAATCGTGTCCGTTTATCGTACATCGTGCGGTCAGTTTTTGTCAAGTACTATTTATGTTTATTTTTAAATAAAAATATTTAAAATGATTTCTGACCACACGATGTATGATGAATAGACATGATTCACGGATCCGGTGAGGATCCGGACTCCTAGACTCCCAGTTGACTTGATGAAATTTATGTTTTTTTTTTTTTTAACAAACGATAGTATCTACACTAAGGTAGAGAGGGTGGGCTTAGCCTCACAATGAGCTGGCAATAATGTGGTTCAAATTTACTTTTGGCGAGAATCGAATATAAGACATCTCGCTTATAAGTGAAGATGAATACTATTAGATCGTAGTACTAAGTGGCAACTGTTGTAATTGAAGCTTAAACTTAGGCCAAGCTTTCACTTTTGGTCTGTGACTCCAAGTTCCGCTTCAGTTTTGTAGTTTCTTATGCCAATTTTGACTGTAATTTATCAAACAATGCAATCCAAGGTCGCTTACCCTTAAAATCAGTGAATTGTCATGGTGGTTAAGACCTATATCGTCAACCAAAATTTAAAATTACCACACTTGACATTCCGATTTAATACTGTACACACGCAAACCCGACGATTATAAAGGTCTCATGACAAACGAGACGCATGCATGGAGCCATGACAAACCCACAAAACCCTCGTGGCCGAAACCTGGTGAAACCTGCAACAGCCCAACTCTTTTGAGGCCCTAGTGTAATTTGTCTAACTTTTTGGGTGGAAAATGACAGATTAAGAACAACCATATGTAAAGTGAAGCTGTCTGTTTGTTTGAAGCAAACCCTCAGTTGAAGTAAGGTGCCACCTCTTGACAGGCAAACCCACAACTGAAGTTTCTACTATGAGATTAGCCTTGGTCTTTCCAACAGGATCCTCTCCGGATCCTTTTGGTGAGAATCATAAGGATTCGTGAATCGTATTTGTGAATCGTATATAATGCGATCAGTTTTTGTCAAGTATTGTTTGTATTTAATTTTAAATAAAAATATTTAAAATGATTTCTGACCATATGATGTACGATGAACGGACACGATTCACGGATTCCAAGGATCCTCACAAAGAGGATCCGGATTCTTGGTCTCTGTCCCAATCCTTCAAACCTCTTAAGTCTTAACTTCTTTGATATTGGCATTGAATCATTGAATAAGAGCGTTCGTTGTATTGCAGCTCTTGAATCCAACTCCTTCAATTGTACATTCGAATTATTTTATGTTGGAGAACAATTCAGAAATAAATGAAAATAACAGAACTTGAAATTATAATACTTTATTAACCAAAAATACTTGTTATACAGAATGAAATATAGAAATTAAAATAGTAGTAACTTGATTAACCACAGGTCGAGGCTAGCGCAAAAGCTATGTCCTTCGAATAGTATTTCCGTCCCACTCTTATGCTTGTGGTTCTACAACGTCTGCTCGATTAGGATACAACTACCTAATTCTACAACCTGCACTAGATTATAGAATTCCAGCGAATTGTTTTGTGTGTTTACTCTCTGGAAATTTTGTGCGGAAGAGAAGAAGGAAGGAAGAAAAGATTATTCTATTTGGAAACTGTGATTGCAAATATATAGGTTGTTTCACACCATTTCAAATACATGTTGAGCGTATTTGAAAACACACTACTCTTTCCAAGAGTTGTGTCTCTTAATCAAAACGTTTTTAAATTAATATGTTAATTAAAAAACATAATCCGAAATTAAAATTAATGAATCTAATTAATTTTAACCTACTCTTTCTAAGAGCTGTGTCTCTTAACCAAAACGTTTTTTAATTAATATGTTAATTAAAAAATTTAATCCGAAATTAAAATTAATGAATCTAATTAATTTTAACTTGTAAGGCCAAGGTCCTTGTCTTAATTTAATTAATATTAATGGTATTAGACTATATTTTACAAATCTAATCCACACAACTATAAGATCCAAATCTTCAATCCATTTCCAAGTGATCCAAATCCTAACAATTGGTATAGAAGACAAAACATATATAAAGGTAAGCCTATGTTCCCCGATGTGGGACAAGGAGTCTCAAAACTCCAACATTTTGTTTATTGTTACTTACTGAGCTTTGTAGCTCACCCTTTTTCCCTTTTTCCCTTTTTCCCTTCACTTTCAGATCAACTTGGGTGACAAGTTGACATGTCTTGAATGTACTTGAAGAGCTTTTGAAGGCTTATATTCATTTTGAAAGACATTACATGTTTTTTTAGCTGTTCAGACAACACTGTGTTCATTACATGTTTTGTCCTTTGTTCGGAATTCTGGAGCTTTTCTACTTCATGTTTGTAAGAAATAGTAACGAATTATGTTTATGTTCAGTTTTGGAGACTTTTTTGCTCCTAAAAATCCTTAAAACCGAAATGTTATTAGCTGATAATAGCATCTTTAAAAGAGATGTCAATCTAATCAGCAAAAATCCTTCTAACTGAAATGTTATTAGCTGATTAAATTTGAAGTCTTTGTAATTAGAAGTCAAATTTGACACAACGTCAAATTTGTTTTTAATTAATTTTAATAACGGATCCCTTAATCCACTAAACTTTCCGACTAATAAAAATTTTGTTTCCACATTTTTTTTAATAAATACACCCATTTAAAGCTCTATATTAATAAGAAATAACATTTGACAATTCTATTAAAGGTGTACAAAATTTGACAGAAGACTTCAAATCAACACATCATCCATAAATAGTAATTTGACTTGTAATATGATATTTCTTTTGAAGATGGTCTAAGCGCCTGGAAAAGTAACCTGGTCGGGTCTACTTTGGGCTACATCCGGGCGTGCCAAAACCACTCTCACCACCAGGGAGGGGGCAAAATATGAAGGAACAAATATACAACCTTGTACAAAAACATAGGGTGCCTTTAGCTTTCATTTATTTACTCTGAAAATCCAGGTCATTGTTTAGAAAGCGAGAGGAAACGCCATACTGTTGGAACTCATCCAATACCGCTTACATGAATAATAATAGAGAAGACCGGGCAGAAGATGCCCGTTTGGTCACACCACTCCTTCACAAGCATACAAACCAAATACCAGAGGGCAAGTCTTAGGGCTCGGTACTAAACAAGACACGAGACAGACAAATCTGCATGCATAACTCTGCAGCTAGTGATAACGCAAACGATGTATATATAACACCTGTTAAAGAAGCTCATCTTCTTCATCCCGCAACTTTCCTTGAATAGGTTCTACCAGGTTGAATCTCTTGAACAGGCCTGAGGTACAAGTTTCCAGACTCACCAATCCACTGGACACCGGCTTTCATGGGAGGAGGGCGCATCTGCAGCTGCCCGACAGTCTGCCTGCGATGACCAATTGTCATATTTGCCAGCTTCTCAGATGTATCTGAAACTCCATGTGCAACCCTTCCCTTGTTCACAGCGGCTGCCAACCGACATAGTTTTCTCAGTTAAATAGAAGGTCATATGAACAAGCACCAGGGGCTTGAGAAATATAAGTAACTAAAAGCCCAAGAAAAAGCCAACATTCACGCATTCTTGTGGTTCATAAATGTGATCAGCAAAGTAGATTGATAATAAATCCAAATCGGTTGAAGAAAGCAACGTAATCAAACATCCTTCTACCCATGGAACTTACTAGGACTGCTCTTTCCAGGAGGTCGATATTTCTGCTGCTGCTGCTGCTGCTGCTTTGGAGAGCTTTTCAAATATTTATCATTCTTTTTCGCATCCTTCAATCATAAAGATGAGGAATTAATTAATAAAAGTAAAAGCAATTGAGGTATGTGCATGTTTGGCATAAGCGCACAATCAAATTAAACAGATAAAAGTAATAACATGTGCTCTCACCTGGTTAGCCATGTCCAGTTTCCGCTGCACAGCTGCAAAAATAGTTATCACAGAATGAGAATAAATCTAGAAAACTACCAGTTCATTAGACAAGATGTCAATGTTTCCTTAACTATGAGCTATAAACCCACTTCTTTTATAGGCAAAAAGTTAAATTATATACGATGCTCTCCTTTGGGATAAATAGAAAAAGTCAGAATTGAAAGTTTAAATAAACTCAACAGAACAATATAAACCAACCTGTGCCTACAGAAGCATGCAACTTTGGGGAAGCGAAGCTGTTAGCAAGCTTTGAATGTGATACAGTTCCAGAAAGTCTTCTAGCACTTTGCTGCTCGGCTCCCCTTGCTCCAGCTGTGTAACAATACAAATCTTGAATATCTAAACAAAGATATCAAAGCTGATGCAATTCCATAAATTATCAGATGAACAAACCTATTGGTGGTGTCCTGCCAACAGTTGATCTGGAACGAAGGGATGGCGGAACATAATAGCAACTCTGCAAAATAAAAGGAAGTACATCTTAGAATACACAACATTTACAGACCCCATTCATCATAGGAAGTTGCACTAACTATACTATATTCCAATACACTACCTGGAAGAAAGGATGCTGGAGGGCCTCTGCAGCTGTTGGCCTCTTGGAAGGGTCCCAAGAACAAAGTGACTACAGCAAAAGGAAAAGGAAATACATGAATTCTGCAGTAGTAGACATTCTTTAAATGATTTAGCCACACATGGGCTGAGTTGAGGGGACAGCAATACTATATAGGACTTACTGTAATAAGGCTGATTGCACTGTCACTAGCTGATGGGATCAGTGAAGAAAGATCAACACCAGCAAACTGCCATATTAAAAGGTACAAAACCAACTTAATATACAAGGTTGTTTTTTCAAGTATGGGAACAGCATATCTCATATTTCTACTAATACTAAAAAAACTACACACAAAAAATACATCCCAAATTAGCATGCAGCTTTAAACTGTAATAAATCTCTCACATAAAATAAGATGCAGCAATGACAGCAGTCTGATAAAAGTGAGAATGTAAAAACCATTCCCCATGAGATTTCTGTACAAGTCTATGCACCTCAGAGAACAAACTAAAACGCATGAATAAAATTGAACAAAACAAATGAGGAATTGCATTATGCAAAACTAGAAATAACTGACCTGAGGAAATTGGTAGTTGATATCCCTTGCAAGGCGAAGCCCGTCAGCCCATGAATCCTTGGTTGGGCTTCCAATCACACTGCAAATTTTGTGTATCTCATCTGCTTCACTGCAAGAATGGTGGAAGAAGAAGGTGAAGGTGAGAACAATTAACACAAACAAACTGATATTAGTCGTTAAATTATTAGTAAAAATGGCACTAATATCTTCCAAAAAGAATTGAGGTTAATTAAACAATTACTGCACAGATTCAAAATTCTATCCTGTCCGATAATTATAGCAATATTTCCCTGTGGGAAACAAACAATGATTGAGGCACAGAATACATACCTAGCACCTGGAAATAAAGGACGGAGAGAAAACAACTCAGCCATGATTGCACCCATTGCCCACATATCTGACAGTTATAATAAAAATTATTAATTTACAAAAGCAATCATTGTAAATATATACTCACAAAGAACAAAAATCAAAACTTTTAACATAACTTCATTAAAAAAACACTCACCAACTTTTGAGCTATACAGGTATGACTGAAGCAGCACTTCAGGCGCTCGATACCTAGCACATCCACATTCTAGAGTAAGTAACTTAGCAATATATTAACACCCAAGCAGAGATAATTCGTAACAAAAATTGAATAAGAAATATTAGAATAACACCCACCACCGTGTCGACACGTATTCTGTATATGGTGGTTGTGAATTTATTTCCCGAGCAAGTCCAAAATCAGCAATTTTGATGACATCTTTGGTAACCAATATGTTCTCTGCAAGGAAGTGAACGTACAGGTACAAATATGTCAGTCTGGAAGCACAAGAAAAAACAAAGAAAACAGATGACAGCCTGAACGGCTTAATGACAAACCATATAAGTGAAGAAATTGATTGAGGAAAGAAAATAACCCCACAACGAAAGTGGAAACAAAATTTGAGATGATTTGGCCACTTGAGGATTCAGAATACAAAAGAGAAAAAAGGAAACAAAAAATGCAAGAAAGCATAGCAAGGGAATGCAAGCAGCAGTAATTAAAGATCCAAAAATACAAAACAAGTATAGAACACGTTGGACATTCAGAACATCATATCACGTCTTTTTTATCCCTTCAGATTCTCTAACGAACATTTTACCTACTCAACTAAGGTTATCCACAACAATTGTAGCAGATACCTGGCTTAAGGTCACGATGAAAATATCCACGCTGATGCATGTAAGCAAGGCCCTGAAAAACTTGAAAACACCAATTTCTGACTTCAGCTTCAGGGAAAAGCTTTTCCTTATCTTTCATGAGTTGATACAAGTTGAAGTCCTGCAATGTCCATATGACAACACCAAATATCAGTTATGACACTCATGAACGACATAATAGCAAATAATATCAAGTTTAGCAACTATACCACTTACCATGTATTCAAACACGAAGTACAATATGTCATTTTCTCTGATGACTTCCTTGAGCTTCACAATATTTGGATGATTCATTCTACGCAATGACTGCATGGAGAAGAAACCCGTGATATAATTAAAAATATAAATCAGATCAGGATATTAATAAAGAGGAGACAGTAAGTTGAACCACCTTAACTTCCCGTAGACTTACGCACTCCTCCCATGAATAATATCTTTTCTTCATTTTTTTAATAGCAACCTGTAATATTGTCCAAATGACTATGAACAGAACAAATGTACAGCACTACATACATTCTAAAAGGAATGGGGACAAAAACCACTTACGACTTCACCAGTCTGCTTATTAATAGCTCGCCAGACACTCCCAAATGTGCCATCACCAACTTCCTTTATTAACTTGTACCTAGAGTAACCAAATACTTATGCATTAGTATGAACACAAACAGATAACCCTAAAATCACACAGTAAACACTCACCTCTCCATTCTTCCAGTGGAACACAAAGCAGCCCGTTCTTTATTCAGTGAAAGCATAAAGACTCGTAAAAGATAAAACGAATTTATCTGAGATGATCCTTCAAATACACTGTAGGATATAAACAACTGCCTTGCTGGTCCAGCAGAATCAAACCATTAATCTTCTGAGGCAATACGCACGAGCACAAAACCAGAATTCATATGATGGATGGGCTGCACGGCCTTATTTATTACTAACTCCAGGGCATCAGGGCTAAAGCATGACATCGTTGGCAAAAAAGGACAAGTATCACCGAACATATCGATGCCAATTAAAAAAACCAACCAAAATGATTTATCCCGCCAAACGAAATACTTAGAGCTCAAGATAGTGTCACCCAAGGCTTAATAAACTTAACTAATAGCTATCTCATCTGAATTATGCAGAGATCAGTGAGGAATCTTCAGTTAACAAAGATCTTGCCACTTCTCATAGCAACCATCAGGAGCAACGATGAAATAATAACTCTGAAATAAACAGTTTGCACTGGTTTGGTTTGACGTAACTGATTATCTAATATTAAGTATGCAGAGATCTTCAGTCACAGATTGCCAGAATTTAACCCTGTCATGATAATGAAAGAATAAAGTTTAGGAATACTAAGCAGGCATAGACTAAAAAAGTAGAAGTATAAAATAGATCTGAGTTGTATATGCTGTACCCCTGAAGAAGTTTTCCCAGAAATTTCAAGAGGATGTTGTATCAGCAATGCACTACGCACTAAAGATCCAACACCTGACTCAGAAACTAGCATCACGTCTCCCGTATTGATCATTTAAGAGAAACCGACCACTAAGTGCAATTAACAAAAGAAACCAGAAGAAAATCTCCAAGGACAAGAAATCTCCAGTCAAGCACTTCCTGGAAAGAAAAGACCCGGTACTGGTGGCAATTTGACCAGAGGCGCATTTGCTCCATGTCTTGAAATATTTATGAAAGCCCTTTAAATCTAAACCCGGCACAACCTGAAATTAAGATTACAATAAATGAATGCATTGTAAGAACATAAGACCAATCATGCAGACAAGATACGAAGGTACAATTTACTGATTTTAATGGCCATTTAAACAAAATCTCACATAATATGACACATAATGATGCAAATCCAAACACTAAAACAAAATAACATTTAATCCTTACCACAGCTTCATAATAGCTCTGACATAAAATTACAATACTTGCTGCACAATTCAGAACGAAGTTCAGACAAAACAAATACCACAAACCATATAATGGTGACAACGTCAATATACAACAAACTTTGGGCACCTAAGCTGTATTATGCATCATAGAGACACACAACTAAAAAACTTTATGTGATGCACGCATGCTTTACTATTTCATTGTTCTTACTCATTCGCAGGCCAACAAATGATTTCCGATGCTAAACCACATGCCACAAATCACAAAAAATTGTGTAAAAGGATAACCTAAACTCACAAGAGAACATCAGGGACAAATTATATAGACCCCCATGACGTCATGAATTTCAACAATAATTTGTATAACTTCTAAGCCACCAAATGACCTTCAGCACAAAACTGGAATGTAGGAAATGAAAGAAGAGGAACCATAACCAGAAACAAGTTTATACAAAAAATGGTTGCAGTTAGACTTTATGGTGCAGCAAATTACAGTTTTAGCCTCACATGCGACACACTAACCTAAATCTATAACCTGAGTGATCAATAACATTAGCAATTTATGTTAAGACACAAACAGAATACAACCAATGAAATATTTGCAAACAAATAAATAAACAAAAAGCCTCAAATTACCAATTGGAGTTATGATTCATAAAAATCACCACCATAAGCCGCGAGTATCCCAATTACATAACCCAGAGATGTAATTCCAAATCAGAAAAATTTCACCAAACCTTAATACCCCAGAAGAAAAATTACAAAAATCGAGCCCCAAATTTGAAAACTCTGTAACCCTTCCATTTCCCATAATTTCTCAGCAACATAACAAACTTTGAACGGACCTGAAGAACCACGTCCAGACGAACACATTAAAAAAGCTAACCCTAATCCTAAATCCCAAAACACAGATCGAATAAAATCGAGATACAATTCACAACGAAAGAAATCAAATTATCACAAAACAAATCGAATAAAATCAATTACAAAACAAAATCGAATAAAATCGAATTCAGAAGTAAATCTAAACAAAAAGGGCAAAAAATTGATTGAGGATCAGATCGGAAGAAAGGGAATCGAACCTGAAAGCCAAGCGGCATAACAACCGTCGCCAAGGACGGGAGAAGGTGGAATCCAGAGTTTCTGTTATGTAAAACCGACTTCGATTGAACCCACCGAATTCTGATCTGCTGCCAGAGAGAGAGAGAGAGAGAGAGAGAGAGAGAGAGGGGGGGGAGGATGAGAGAGAATAAAAGCCTTCGTGCCAACCAAGGAATTTACCTAATTTCTTACGTTTCCGGTATTTATGGCTCCACTCCACGTTCTCACGAAGATAAGGATATCCTTGTCATTTGACCCAACTGCGTGATCTTTTTGGCTACTATTCTGGTCGGTTGGATTTTTCCTTTTTTGTGTTCTGTTTTTTCAAATGAATTTATTTCCGACAAATATAATTAATTTACTTCGAATTCTTTTTTGTTATTTTTATGTTTTGACTTTTTTGTCGTTGAGTAGTATTCATTTTCATTTAAAAGTAAGAAGTCTAAATGGACGACGAATTTGATACCAATTTTCTTTTCTCGTGTCTATTTTAAGTAGATAATGGAATTACAGCAAGTTTTTCATTTCATACTCCAACTTTCTTGCATTCGGATGTTAAAGGCAGATTATGTCTACTAATTTTTTATTTTTATACAATTATATATCATGTTAGAATTAAGTTTTCAGGGAGTGCAATCAGATCATAAATTTAGGAGGGTGTATTCAATTAGGATTTTGAGGGATTTTAATTCTTTTAATGAATTTAGGGGTATTCAATCAGGAATTTAAGTGATTCTCTGAAATTCAATGTGTATTCAATCAGGATTTTAAGATAGTTTATAAAAATCCTTAGAAATCCGGGTGTATTCAATTAGAATTTTAAAGAAGTTTATAACATTCCAGTTGTATTCAATTAGAATTTAATTTTAAAGAATTTGAGAAAGTTGAGGAATTAGAGGGAATTGGAGAGATTTCGTAGTGTATTTTGAGCATTCACAAATCTCACCTCCCCCAAGAGATTTCGAGGGAATTGAATCAAAATTTTACATGGAATCTCTACAAATCAATTAAACTCCATAAAAATCCATGGATTTATAAATCCATTAAAATCTCTCAAATTCTCAATTGAATACACCCTCCTTATATAATGATTACAAATAGGAAAATTATACTTGAATCTGTATAACTTTATTCTACACACAATTTAAACTTTAAATATGAATTTTCTTTTTTAACTTATTGTATAATTATTATCAAAGTACAAGATGAAATTAGCAATAAAACTAAAGTTTATCAATAAACTCACACTCAATAATCAATATCTTGCTATCAAACAATCTTTATTATATGCTTTATTTTGGCTAAACCGTAGTTGGGATTGTATGTTAATGTTGTTGGATTGTGAACTTGATTACCGTTCTACCCCTTTTTTGGGGTTCTTCTACTTTATTTTTTGAGAAATGCTAACGACTCTTTTAAAAGTGGTGCTCTCCATGCACTCTTAGGCCCTGTTTGGCACACCGTATAAGACACCGGATAGTGCTAATAATACGATGTACGGTGTTTGGTGGTCGTTTGGATTAAATAAGCACCGGATTAAATAATCCGGGCCCACCATTTTAATACACTCCGCACCCGCTTAGCTATCCTCTCCAATAGGTTGGTATAATTTGTCGGGTTCGCGCTCCCGTATGCTCTTCTCTCCGACCCTCTCTGCTCCTGCCCAACGCGAACTCCACCAAGGTATTGCTGCTCTGTCTCTCCCTCCTTCCCAACTGCCAGCAGAGGCTCCGGCGATGGGGGAACCCAAGAAGGAAGAAAAGGTAGCTAGGCAGACGAAACCCAGGTTTTCAATTATGGTGTTTCTGGGTTTTCAATTTTTTGCTTCTGGGTTTTCATCTTCTCCATCTTTTTGCTTTTGGGTTTTCATCTTCTCCATTTTTTGCTTCTGGGTTTTCATCTTCGCGATGGACTGACGAAACTCGAATGGGAGAAGCAAAGTGCTTCAAATGACAGAGAGGTGGAGATTTGAGAGGCTTCGGTGTTGATGGTCTTTGTAGAGTGCCTTTCATTTTGCTTCGGGAATGGGAGAAGCAAAGTGCTTCTTTTCTGCAAAGTGAAGAAACAACACCGTAGAAAAAGAAAAATAAACCTAAAAGTATCAATTTTTATCTTAAAATATTAATATTTTGAATTCCACTTATCCGGTATAATACCAAACATAGTATAAATAATACGGTTATTAATCCGATACTGCACCAAACGCCCGACTAATTTAGTCAGTACTATCCGGTGGCTATTTATCTTATCCGACAGAAATAGTCAATACAGTCCGAGCTGCCAAACGAGGCCTTAACCACCTTGGCATAATTTTCGTGTCAACATTATAAATATTATGCCAAAAACATAAGGTGACGGAGAATTGATGGAGAGTCCCATTTTTTTTTTTTTTTATGGATTTTGGCTATAGATCTTCAACATGGTATGCTCATTCAGTCATAATTTCAATATTTTTGCTGCTGTCTGCTTTAGAGGCAACCCATTGTTCGCTCTTTCTGCACATGCGGAGGGTGATGAAGACTCCATCAAAACCGTGTGCTTACTGTTTGCAACGTCATTTTGCCATCCTCCTATAAACCTCAAACGATAAATTAATTCTCACCAATTCTTTAAAAAAAATGGTACTAGACCTATTTTATTGTCTTATTTCCTCACCCATCTTATAATTTAACCAACTATAAAAAGTTAAAAAATTAAAATGTTATTTCTTCGCTCACTATTATTCCTCAAATATCCTCTAATTTATATCTGAACTCATTCTATTTTAGTTTATCAAAATGCCATCACCCTAGGCGAACCAACCCCCTCAAAACGTCACCACTCCCGTCAGCAACCAAAACCTTTAACACTTGCTTCGCGGCGTCTCCTTTGGGAAGAGAGAAGAACGGGAGAGGAAAGTAAAAAAAGCAACGGGAGTGGGAGGAAGAGAGAGAAGCACGAGGGAGAGAGTGGACAAAGACCCCCTCTCTTTGTCAACCATGGTTGAAATGCAATTTTGATGGTACATGGGTGGACAGCAGTGGGGTGGGGGCCGGATTATGGAGTTGTGGCGGGTGATGAGGAGGGAGATTTTCAGTTTTCCTAGCTTCGGAATTCGCAACTCAATTGAACAGACTAGAATGTTACTCGCCTACTAGTCTCCATGATGCAATGTAGTACTCAATATTCATGTAAATCATGTCGTTTACATGGAGATTTCATACATCAATCTCTCTAGAATCTTGTCATGGACGTTACAAACTGATATATAACGGCCAAGCAGCCACAAAACTAACAATTCCAGACGAGAATGAAAGAGTCAAACTAGCATAGCTCAACGCGCTCGATGAAAAGCGGCCCACCGTGCGACAAAATTTCAAAATTTACCAGGCTCAAGTAACACGTGCTTGGGCTGAATTCAATACTTTTTTGAGTGGGAGATTTGACCTTAACTGCTTGAATCCGGATCTTCTTTGTGAGGATTATGAGGATCCGTGAATCGTATCCGTTCCTCGTACATCGTGCGGTCAGAAATCATTTTAAATATTCTTATTTAAGATTAAACACAAACAGTACTTGATAAGAACTGACCGTACGATATACGATGAATAGACACGATTCACGGATCCCTTAGGATCCTCACCAAAACGATTGGGAGAGGATCCTGTTGGTTTCACCATCACCAGAAAGATGCATGAAAATTTTGAGCCAAAATGAAAAAGGACCACATGCTCAACACATCAAACATGGACCAAAGGCAACATAAGCATCCTTTGTTTCCTTCACTTAAACAGAAGCAGAAGATTTTCATTTAAGAAACAAAGAAATCTTTGTTCCCTTTCTGTTTCTTTCTTCTTCTTTTGGTACATACACTTCCTTGCATATATTCAAATCATCCGATTACAGCTTGACACGAAAAGAGAGCAAATTATGAAAATCGGGAAACAGGGAAAACGAAAAAGAAATTACACCGAGTACATGTTGACACCTTATAAAGAATAAATCTATACGCAACGCCCTATCGGTTGATTAAACCACCTTATTGGGTAACTGAGTCTCCTTCAACGACAAATTTGGGTATTCTTGGCTTCTTAAACAATGAACTAATTCTCTGTGAATGGTATTGAACTTGCTTCTTTTGCTTCTATTCCTATTTCCGTCCCTCCAAGAAATCGACTTGGTTTTGGGTTTTTCTATGGATGGCCATCATCTGGAAGTCCGGTTCGATGAATACCAGAGTTTTTTCTGGCATATCAGTATTTTCTCCTTCTCAACGCCATACTCAGTGTCTTCTTTGCGGCATCCCCATCTCATCCCTTTGGCAATAATCGCAACAGCGTCCACAAAGTAGCTGGATTCTCGAACTATTGCGTAGCCATTAGGGCGCAGGATTCGGTCCATCTCTAAGAGCACATTTTTCATTTCGCATCTGCCCAAGTTTACGATCATTAGAACCATTTATACAAAGAATGATAAATTAGGCAAGAGTGCACAGAAAACTTACATCTAAGATTAAGTAGTTAATTCAACATGCCATAATAATATAAGCTTTCAAAATATATTCATCTCCCCAGATAAAGAGAAACCCGTTTTTTACCTGTGGCTTTCTGCAGTAAAGAGGCCATCAAGATGTAGAAGATCGTAAGTACGAGGATAAGTAGAAAACGCCTCACACCTGCCAAAAGAGAACAGATAAATCAACACAAAAACCACTTGATTTCATTACAATGACCAAATGAGAAGTGCATCAAAAGTATGCTATTCATGCAGAAAGGAGTTTCAAATTACCAATCATGGTAAGTTCCGATAAGGCCTCGATCATAGACCACAGGTAGTGTATTTACAGCATAGGAAGAGACCACATTCATGACCCACAAGGGATAATCAATCGTGGCTGCGGCAAAACCTCCATATACCGTATTCATGTCCATAACATTTCTGATCTTATCTGTTCCAATTGCTGGGAGCAACTTTTTGTAATGCTTCAATCGTACCCTCCACTTGCTGTCATCATGCTTGAAAGCACTAGCACTTCCGCCATGTACATCAGAAATACGCTCCGGTGCAACATGCAACCGCTCTGGCCATTGAGGGATGGATTTCAAAGCTGACTTTTTTAGCTTTGGGTCTGGAACTACGACACAAGAGCGTAATGGAGTGTACCATCCTGAATCTGGTTCAAGGCTATCATCACACTTTGCAGGATAGGTGTCTGGCTCAGAAAGTTTATTGTAGCAACTGCTGTCTGACAGTTTCTGCCAAACAGCAATATCATCCTTTTTGTTGTACAATTTGAAGCACAATGAAGTTAGCAGGTCTTGCAACTTTTCATAATCTGATTTCTGGTCTTCTATGGTGGTGTTCCACCCACGCCAGCGGTTTTCGTAGTTGACAGGTGGACCAGACAGGACCCAAAAACCTCCAGGACGGAGTATACGATGAACTTCAAGGAGGTAAATTCCACCTGACATCAAGAAAGTACCCATCAGAAGAAGTGGTAAACTTTAAAAGATAAATAAAAATGATAAAACGAGAGGAGAGAAAGGAGAAGAAACCATTTCCAACTTATGCAAAAAAATTACACAAGTTCACAACTGGGCCGTGGAATTTTTCCCTAAAAATGATAACTGATATCAAATATGATGTCCTACAAAGGAAGAAAGGAAGTTCCAATCTTATGCAAGAAATTACAGTTCATAACTGAGCCGTGGAATTTTTCCCTACAAATGATAACTGGAACACAGGAATTTAGTGGAGGCAAATTGTCTAAGTTGGTCCTATCTACCATTACTACCGCACTTAAGAGAGAGAAATCTCCAAGTTCCTGGAGCAATCAGGTAAAATGCAAAATGCAGCACTGCTTATATGACCCATGCATCCCCACTATGCTATTGCTAATTTGAAAACTGGTTCCAGCAGCTGGACATTAAGCTCAATAAACTGAATTAAATTCTCTAGAACAGAATTTTTTTTAAAACAATTTGATAGAATAAGTACCAAATTCCGTCCATGGGATGAGGCATCTTGAGCAGTGAGCCATATCAAACGAGTTAGAAGGGAAAGGAAGTCTCTGTGTAGAAATGATGCCAAGAATTGCTGGAATTCCACGTTCCAAAGCAAACTGAACCTGAGCTTCATGATTATCTCTTGGAGCGAGAGAAACAGTTAAAATCCCACGATCTAACAAATCACCTCCCCAGCTTGCAACCTAGAAATTAACCAATTAAAGAGGTTAACTTATGTAGATTCTCACGAATTTAATTACTTAGCAGTTTGTGCTGCTTCAAGGATAATAAGGAAATAGATTATTACATAGTAAATAAATTTCAACAATTAAATAGGGAAAGAAAGGTGCAGATGAAATTTAAACTTGCATTTTTAACTAGATCAAAAAGGCAACATGCATTCACCCACCAGAAATTTTCAGCTAAAGTTCAACATGAGAAATCGGGAAAATGTAAAAGAGGATGAAAGATGGGCTCACCCCACACCCAGTATCAATGGCAGTTCGAACGGTCCCATCTTTCATTTCTGGAATAAGATCTTGCATCAAATCGACATATGCAGAAACGCCTCTTGGAAACATAGTTCCCCCACCGGGAAAGAGAAACTTCTCCCCTTCTTTTCTCAGCCAATTCTGATTGGACTTTTGTTTATTAATCCAATCATATGGCACATTCCTGAAACCAGATCCCCATGGTAAATTCAGTGAAACTTTTAACATTTTTTAGGTAAAAAACAAATAGAGACTAAAAACTAGAAACTTTTGACTGTAAATAAGCTTTAGGCATCAGGCTGTCACATATTTACCTGTACCAACATTCGTCCCTGCTATTTGGCCATCTGATTGGTGGCTTGTAGCCATCTGGAGGTGGAACTAAGCATTCTTTCCTCTCCAATACTGGAGGGCAGTGCCGTTCCATGAAAGTAAGCCGATGAACACCATACTTTCTCCACCTCTGTACAATAAGCGGCCACAATCTGATAAGCATCTAGCAGTGCGTAAATTCCGGAAAGGATAAAGTACATAAAAATGATTAAGGAGATACCCTTGGATCCGTGCACGGGGTGTAGTCTTGATAGTCACTGCTGCATTCAGCAAAGGTAACGGGTTTTAACTGGAGAGATGATTGAACTGCCTCTGTGACATCTTCGACCTTGACAGGCTCAATTTTGTTCTTTTCAGAACAGAAGATTCCACCAAGATAGAATGAAAACCCGCATAGCAAAACAAACAAGATTGTCATGGGGAAAACCCTGGTACCCTGGGGCCCTGGTTTTCCATCCTTATGTTTCATGATCTCAGAAAGTATTAACTACCTGCACACATACAAGGCATATTAGATATCTTCATCGTTGGTCATATCTGATATTAAATAATACCGATCTGCTACCAGGCACAATTTACCGCAAAAAGCACACGCAATTTATTCATGTAATAACCATATAACGCATAAACCTGTCCTCTTTCCAATACTAACATGTAGTAGAAGCACAGAACAGTACTAAAACTTAAATCAGGCAGCTTACTCAAACCATACCAGTCACAAGCTACAACGGATTTCTTTCGTTCCTCAAAAGTGACTTCTTATACTAAAGAAACACATGTTTAATTAAAGAAAACCCATCAGCCAACCATAAACTTTGACATAAAAAAACATATGTCAATCAATTACTAAACATGGGATCACACACAGGAAAACTGAAACTGAATTCCTGGGATAGATCCAGATCCAGATCTAGCATATGCATTCAGTCCACCCAAAGAAAGTAAGGCAAAATACATAAACGACTTGAATAAGCCGTAAACTACAAGATCTCATGGCAACTGCCGACACTTTCGACTTTCCATGTCAACCTCCTTTTATGTCCCGCACATGGCAATGGGTCCTAACTCCATCAAACTCCACCTTCCCTCTATTTTTTTCACTCCCCACTAAGCCAGAAAGGGCAAACAAACAAACATGGGACATCAATCAAACCATGGAAACCAAGAAAAGCAAATAATTCAATAACATCATCATTTTGTTTGAAGCTTAAGAAAAGTTTTTATGCATGATTCACGTAGTCACTGCTTGCCAATCAGCTGCTGCTTCCCTTCTCAATCATCAAATTGATATATTATCGACCTCATATCAAAAGAAACAAGCAAACAAACCCACAAAATCGTACCAAGAAATGCACCTAAATTTATTCGAAACGAGGCCAAAGAAACCTGCAAAAGTAAGTGTTGAATGCTGATTGCAGGCCTCTGAGTGCTTCACATTTATACAAAAGAAAAAGAAAGACAGATCAAAACTACCCATCTTGCCAAAAAGATTTACCTATAAAAAAGGAAAATCAAGACAACAAGAAAAACGAAAGAAACCCAATTTGTGAAAAACCAGGAGATAAATTAACTAATTAAGCATCTGGCAATTGGAAAAAGGTGAACAACCGCGTGTGATCACCGCCGTCCAAAAATAGGAAATTACAACAGAAAAACCGATGGGGTGCTGTCAAAAACCAGATCTAATGTGCAGAAGAAAGAAACCAATTAACCCATTAACAATATGATCGCAATGTGTTCGACAAAATTACACAAAGAAGAAAAGCATGAGATCTGACGGAGAAAAGTACTTACTGAGTAAGAGAAGAAGAAGAAGCTGACACAGCGCAGAGGGATAAACTAGTGACTTTATCTCCTTCTCTTTCTGCGCACAGTGAGTGTGTATCTCTCTCTCTACAATATCTCTGCAATTAATCTTTGTTTCATGAATTGAACCCCACAAAACCCAAATGGAAACCGAAAATTAAATGGGATTTTAATTTTGTGGGTGAAAATCTCTGTTTTAAGAGAAGAAGAAACAGAGAAGAGGAAGAGAGATTCCTGAGGTGGGCTAGCAAGGGTAAAGGGATATGGGAAGAACAGTGGGAGCTCTCTCTCCTCTCTCTCTCTCTCTCTCACAGAGCTTTAAGCACGGGAAGGGACGCTCGTTATATAAAAGCATACACACACAAGCTTGCGTTGTGTTTCTTCAGACTCATCTACTTCCCACCTCCTTCTTTCTTTCTCTTTGTTTTTTCTGTGGTAAAAGTCATAACTACATTCTCTCTCTTTCAAACTATTTCATTTTCACATGCATCATTCTAATATCTTAAACCCTAATCGTCAATTAAAATCTCGTAAAATTATCATTTTATTCTTCTAATAAAAAAGGAACAAAAACAAAAAGACAGTAATGTAATTTCAAATTTTACTGTTTTTTTTTAACCTCACGTACACATGATTCTCATATATTTCTAATATTAAAAAAAATATCTTTCTCCCATCTCTCTTCCCTTTCACATTCTCTCTCACTTGCTCTCTTCCTCTCCTTCTATTTAAAAAACAAAAATAAAAAATGTTCACGCACACTTTGATGTGTGTGCATATGGTAGTTATTTTTGTGTAAACTCTTGTTTACCGCTATGAACTATCACCTAATTATTAATTTACCTCTTAAATTATTTTTTCAACCAATTTATCCTCTAAACTATAAAAATGACCAACTAAGGGGGCTTATCGTTTATTTTTCCAAATGTCCATCAATTTCGACCCTTTAATCATGTTTAGTATTTATTGGAGCAAGTCCCTCAATACACGTTTAATTATGTTTTCAGAGAAAGCAAACATGGTGGCTGATGATTTTGTTTATTTGACATGTAATTATTTTGATAATTTTTCTCGTAAAATAGTTCATAAGTTACTATTTAATAAATTTGGAAATTAAAATCGGTCGAGGATTCTCTTTGCAAGTCATTGTCTTTTTTCAAATAAAAAACAAAATTAGGAATACTTTCTTTCAAGTGTTTATTTTTAAGTTTGCATCCCTAGCTAGATTTGGAACATCCAAATCAAGCCTTGGTTATTTTTTTATTCAGTGTACTTTTCTATTTTATGCTTTAAGAAGTACGACTTACCTAAGAAATATGCATGTCAATACATTGCGTCAGAATCTCCAATTTGAGGAGATAAGCAAGTAATTTTGTCTTTTACTTTGTTGCTTTTTATTTTCTTTTTCTCTCACCAAGCAATAACATATTCATTTTTATTTTTTTAAAAGGTGACTAGCTGGTGGTTGTATTACGACACGCTACTTTTTCGGTGGTTTTGCTCTCAAAACTTTACCTTGTATTTAAAAACCTCAACTAAAACCCAAAATAAAAAAAAAAATTAGATGATTGATTTGGTTTGATTAAACAGCTAATCTCATATTGTGAAATCCATAACAAAAAGGTTTAACCCATTCACTTAAACTCAGTCTGATTAGCTTGATTTCTTTGTTTGGTGGTTAAAAATGCCCAATCTTAGTACTAATACATTATACATGTATATTGCCACCGCCATCAACCTCACCACTATTGTCACTACCATATTTTCATAACCATAGACCACACCACAATTGTAGTCACCATTCCTCCACCACCATCACTTCTGCCACCAACACCTTATCACCACATTTTCATAGCCAAAGGAAACACTCTTACAATTGCTGCCACCACAGCCGTCGTCATTTGCTAACTATTACTTCTCATTTATATATTAAGTTATTATTCACAAAGTATAGAAAACTTATTTTTTTTAGTAGAAAATTAATTCTTTTTGAAATTTCATCATAATTTTTTTTTAGCATTTGTAGATTTTAATTTATTATTTTGTGACTGTATTTTCATTGTTCAACTTGCCGACATCTTGACGGTGCTACTACCAATTTAAAATTTTGAAAATAAAAAAAGTTGACTGGTTTAAATTTTATTTATATCAATTTCCTTTCGTTGCTGTGTTTTCTTTGTCAAACACTTGAACTCTCATTTTCTAATTTTGTTGGTTTGTTTGTGGAGAAGAGTTGGTATTACTTTATTGACTGGTGTAATACTAAGTGCGGTGGGGTATTGAAGCACCCCTCCACTCAAAGGCACGAAGTCATAGTATCACAAGTTTTCTGACAATTTTCATATTAATTTATTCCTTCCATCAATTAATTTTCATGTGAAGATTTTCAGCAAAATTCTGTTTGACTGTGTTTATAGATAGAGTTAAAATTTTCTTAATTTTTCGGGCCAAAAAAAGGTGAATAATTATGGCTTATCACCAATTGTTACCTTTTTTGGCTAAAAATCTTCATGTGTCCACACCAATAAGTACTGTCGTCGACAAACAATGCTTGACTACTTAATAATAAGTATGGATTCTTATTTAAGACTTTTCGTGTTTGAATCACAAAACTTTTTGCTTATGACTAAAACCATTCATATTAAGGATCACCTTATAGTTGTAGATCATCTCTACATAAAATAAATAAAACTAAAGTCGTTTAGTCATTTTATTGTAGCACATGCATAGATTTTCATAGTTCTTTTACCAATTCAATTCATCTGTTTTTTATTGGTCAACTTTAGTTTTAATTATTCTTTTTTGCGGAAACGATCTTTATAAAGTGATTTATAATATAAACAACTATAACCACAAACACGAAGTTCTACGAATCGACAACGAATAATTTCAAGTAAGAATTCTTATTTATCTTTTGAGTGGGCAAGTGTTATTCACCGTCAACCTTAATTATTTTTTATTTTCTGAATAAGTTATTATTGAAGTTTGGTATTTTAGCATCAAAGAGTTTGGTGTTTTGGCAAATACACGCTCACAATTTACAAGACCAAAATATTCCAGAGCCGGATGGTTTCATACCATCCTTTGTCGGAGATGCATCCAAAATATTACCTACGCTGTTTGCATGCACGGTTTAAAATATCCGGTTTCACAAAAACTTAAAAAAAATGTTTTGATATCGAGATTTGTCGTTGACCCTTGACGATAATGTTAGAGATGTGCTCCAAAACGTAAATTTATAACTGAATTTTTTTAATACAACGATATATTTATACTAAATGTGTGGATAATTGAGTTAAAGTCACACAATGAGATAAACGATAATAATTTGGTATTAAACTTATCATCTATAAGAGCAGACTAGAGACAAGTGTGGAGCCAAAGAAATTTTTGGCTAGTAGGCTGGCTGGCTAGCTAAAAAGTTAAGGATCATTTTTCGTTTCTGACGATAAATGTTAAATCTTATCAGCAGAACTTATTCATTCCACATGCTCACCGAGCTTTAACAAAACAAATATATATAAAATAGAGAAATTATTACAACGTTAAGGAACCATTTTTAATGAGAAATTCTTGTATGTATGGGATGTACTACATCATCCATGTATCGTACCATTCAAAATATGCCTCATTTCAATTTTCACACCGTCGGACTTTAGTGTATTTGTCTGTAGTTGAAATAAAACTGAAAAATACAAAAAAAAAAAAAAAAAAAAAGGCAATAATTGATTTGTAGGTAGTCTTGCACTTGGTTTCTGCCCTTGACTGTGACCTAAGACTTCTCACTCAGGGAAGGATGTACAATGGGATAAAGGTGGTTTCAGGATCATCTGTCTAGGAGATATGCTTGTGAAGATCTTCTGAGGTCTCTTCTATGCCTACTAAGTGTCCGATGTAATGTATGCTACTCGACAAATTCTCTTGATATCACTTATCAGATTGCTTCGATGTTGACATCTGTTGATATGTGTGTAACATGGTTTGGTTGACGACAACAAGTCTACCAAGTGTTTGACAAAATACCCTGGTGAATAAATTTAAAAAAAAATTGCACTCTTCCCATTCTATTTCTATCCAAAAAGCTTGTACTTTAACATTGAAAACTCATTTGAATCTAAATATCCGCCACTCCTGAATCTGCCACCGCTCTCACTTATAAGTGAAATATAAGTGAAACTTTTAAAAATGTATAATAACCCTAATAAACTCCATAGGATACTAGTCATAGTGATACTTAGGCGGATGTAACTAAGAATGGGAAGTAATAATATGAGATTTTGAATAGGGTGAATATTTAGGCATAACTTCGCCGCTGGTTCCCTCACCCTGGTTTATAATCAAATACGTTTGACGAAGATCCTAGATCTCCCACCAGATATGACTCGACCAAAACTTCTAGATATCTCTTACCCGGTGATATTTTTACTAAATTGAATGAAATATCGAACACTTGACACTATTTGAATCTATAACTGGTTAATCAAACTACTCTTTTTTTAATATATAAAGCATAATTAAACTACATAATTAGATTTGTAAAATATACACATAAGAATGATTATGAATATTAACTTAGAAATAAATAGTTCGAATCGTTAAAGTAAATGTAAAGTGAGTCTACAAAGTGTCTGTCTATAAGAGTATTTATGGATCTCACGTTAAATGTAAATTTTACCTTTCATGATTATGCAATTGATGACAATAATGTAGGTTGTATTGTGGCATGAGCAGCGTATTTTTTCTTCACCGGAGTTTTTCCTAGGTGATTTTACGTAGGTATGTCCCATTTTTTTTACATTGAATGAAATCCAACACTTGGACACTATCTTAATCATAATCCATTATCACTTGACTGAAAGCGTTTTTAAAGAAAATATTTTTGAGTTCTAAAAGCAATTGAAGTTCTTTTCAAAATTCACTTACATTTTTGCTAAGGATAGTACCAAAAATATTTTCACTAAAAGCGTTTTCAACTCTTTTAAAAGTATTTCCAAATGAACCGTAGACTTGTTTGACAATATTTTTTATTAGAAGCATGTTGTTTAAGGAAGTGAATTTTGTGGTCGACTCTTGTCACTAATATTGGCCATTCTCTAATGAAACTTACTTATGTTTGGGACCATACCATTCCTGCTTCTACTCGAAGGGATCTTTTTCTATTATTGGTTTCGGACCATTAGGATTTTTTTTAGGGAATTTTAATGAAAAGCTTTCGGTACTGTTCATTTTAATGAAAAACCACATTTTTACACAAAAAAATCAATTATGGTACTATTCACTTTACCATTTATTTTGTTCTTATCATTAAAACTCAAAAATTTCAAACTATTTTAATTAGTTTTCCTATTTTTTTTATTGATAAACAACTTCAATCTATAAGATGTTTTTTTATCAAACGATTGATTTGGTCAGATTAAATGTTAAACTAGGAGCCGACGAGGTTCGAACTCACGTCGTAATGCAAAGACTCAACACTTTTCTACCTCTATGATAGGGGCCACTAGTTACAATATACAAGATTTCAATTAACATTAAATTTGAGAGTCCTTAAGCTTCAATCCTTGAACCAAAAATCCATCAATACTGGTCATTGAATTTGGTCACAATATATAGCAATAGTCATTTTAAATAACATCGTTAAATATTCTATCGAAAATAAATAGTTTAAAAGAGCAAAAGAGAAATGTATAATTCTAAAGAAATTACACAAAAGAATCATTGATAAACATTATAACAAGTTCACGAATCCATACTTACAAATTTTCAGTTTAAGAACCAAAAATTCATTTAGACTAAAATTCAGGTACTATGGCTCCAATCATCGAGATATGTGTGTATTTTATAATTCTCTTTTAGATGAGTTATGTTTATGCTACAGTCCAATGATTGTATAAAACATGCCACCTTCCAGCTTGAACGCAATGCTAGCTTTAATGGGCAATATTATTGAGAGTTTAATTAGCTGTAAACGTGGAATGTACATTACGTTTCCTTTATTTAATTTTCTTGTTACAGCTAAAACGTGAACACAAAATGTATAAAAAGTAGTGAACATCAATTCTATTTTTTTTTCTGTCGTTGATGAATCACACGATGATAGTTAGGAAGAGGCTAAAATGTTTATGTGTGTTTTTTAGTTCTCAAAAAGGTAAACTATCGTAACTTGACCACTAGATAGTTCTTTTTTAAAAAGAATTATCGAGCTCAGTGTCAATAAACTTCACTTCTAGGATATAATATTCCCTCCATTGCTAGAATTGCTTTATTTTTCTTTGATTTAGCTAATTTGGATTGCGCTAGGGGTTTCAAATTTTAGTTACTAGCTACAATATATGCATTTATGTAATATAGTTATTATGTCACAGTCAGATATGATATTATCTCATTTTAGTTGTATGTGTAACTGTTATATAGTGAATGTATTGCATGTATTATAGTCGAGTCTCAAACTTTAAGGGGGCATTTGTTTTCCCTCACTAAACTTCCTTGGATTGGACTGGCTTAGCTGGGATTGCTAGCTGGTGTTTGATGCAAACAGGGATTACCATTAATGAGACTAAGTCGGACTCGCACCGACTAAGTCTTACACTAGGTAGTCTTAGTGAGGACCCCCAATATGTATGGGATTGCTAGTCTCATCCCCAAACCTGCTCTGTTTGCCCGTTGCATCATCTACACGATGCATCGTCTAAAAGCGTTCCTCTGCAACACCCTTTAATCACCGCCCAGATCTGAAACAAAGTCTCACCCATTGCCCAAACCTCAAAATTCAACCACCAAAATTAAAAAAAAAATAATAACACGAAAAAAATAACAACAACAAAATCCAACCCCAAAATTCAAAATCCACTCATTGCTAGAAAATTATGAGATGGCTTTGTAGGCGGAGAAGCCAACGCATGTATGAGAGATCCAAAAAATTTTAGGAATAAAAGGATGAGGAAGGTGGAGATGCTTAACAGCTACAAGAGGGTGAAGAGGATGAGCTTGTTTTGAAGAATTTGCGATGAGCTTTACGCCTGTGTTTTGCAGGAAAAAGAGGGAGGAAAAAAGAACTAGGGTGGAGCCAGAGGGAGAATAAAAGAAAAGATGCTTCAAGAAGGGTAGTCTTTTAGGAGTAAAAAAGTAAAAGGATGATAAATAATAAATAATATAAAATATTATTATATACATTAAATAATATAAAATATTACTATATATGCATTAATTAATATAATATTATAATTCCTTAATTATCTTGAATTTTAGTCCGACACTGCACCAAATGTTTAACTAAGTTCGTCTAGTTTAGTCTAGTCTAAACAAGTTCAGCTTAGTCTCTAAAACTAGTCCAGTCTGCATTAGTTCGGTGTAACAAACTCACCCTAAAAGCTTAAATTACTTTCTATTTTTATTATAACAAACAAATAAATATAAAATACACCACCGACATGTTAGTCTCCTTTTTGACTCTTTTTCTTTTCCCTTTTATGTTCAGTGGTTTGGATGGGATCTGACCTTTTTCTTTGCGTTGGTATTTGTTATACTTTGCTTATAGAATTATCCTTAATTTGGGGATAAATAATGAAGAATAAAGAAAAGGTCATCCAGGTAAATGGTGAGAACTTTACTGCCGTACCAATTCCTTAGACCATATTCTGAGGAATTGAGATTCTTTTCCAATCTCTGTGTCTGGAACAAGTGAATTCTAAGTTTCGGATCGTTCATTTTAAATTGTGCGATCCTCAATAGTCCATTTTATGACTCACCTCACACAAAATATGGCTCTAGATCTTTTTTTCTCTTTCTTCAAGGACTTGAATTTCTACATATTTGAATTCCGTATACAGAAACCCAAAGAGGATGAGAACTTCATCTTATTATAAACTAAATTATTGTCCCTTTAAATGAGTAACATTGACTCGACCACGAAGTTCGTTAATTGATATCGAAAAATATTACAGTGACTGACCGAGTCCAAATTTTATATTTTTGGTCTGAGTCTCCTGCCTGCAGCAAGACAATTACATAAAAGGAAAAATGATTTGACTAAGGTTTGTATCTCGAATTGAGTAACTGAATCTTCCGTATCAGGTTTTTGAACTTAGAAAACTAATTTTTAACATTTTTGGGTTAATTTGCGTTACCTTTTAATAAAAATTCATTGGTATCATTTTGATTAGTGTAATATAAACACGTTTAAATATAATATCGTACTTTTATATTGTTATTATATCGTTCACACTCCAAAATGTAAAGGCAAACTTTTGTACTGGAATACAAACGTTACCGTGTCTAAATAATTATAACGTTACAATTATTATTAAATTTTGGAGTGCAAATTCGAACGGTTGTACTGCAACCTTACCTTTCTTGTGGTTAACATGCCCATTATACTTTAAGATATAAGGGTCATAAGTGAATTACAATATTGTGTAATTCCATGACGTCCTTTAATAATAACTTTCGTCTATACTGAATACGATGTTCATGATCTAACTATTAATAATGTCATGTCGACTGTTGTCAATAACTTTTGAGTGAACATTTCAACATATGCCAAGTGAGCATATCGGAAGTATGCTCATAGCTACGCATGCAAAGGCACTAGCAACTACCCTATTCAGTGCCCATAAAGGCAATTCGTCAAACAACTAAAGAGCAGCTTTTAGTGACATCTCAGATTGTCAAAAAGGCAGCCCGACTCTTTTATAAAAAGCTTATAAACTTGGAGGTGTCAGCTGATGCACCTTTCTAAAAAGTGGAATCACCCATACGTGATTACGTATTTTTCAACGTAATTGCGCATAAACAAGAGGGCATTGTTTGAACCAAAACTCAAATATATGCAGTATAAAATTCCAAATGGCACAAATCTGCGACAAATGGCACAAAGTCGATTCAACTGGCACGAAGCCGTATCAAATACCAAATGGCACAAAGGTGCATCAAATTTCAAAATGCTCATCGCCTGCACGAGCTAAAATTGTACAACGCATCAAACGCTCCAAGTGGCACAAAGTCCTTGCCTACACAAGCTGAAACTACACAAGGCATCAAATACAAACAAATACATTTTGAACTACGCTGGTTTTATTTCGCCAAGGATACATAGGTAATCTAGAGATTCAATCTAGATGCAACCGCACAAGGACAAAAATCCAAAATCGAATCCTTGGTTCACCTCAACCAAATTCACCACAAAATCCAAACTGAATCCCAGGTTCATTCAACCAAATTCACCGAATAAAAAATATTTCTTTAGTGGGTCATTCACTCACTAAAAATCTTAAACCAAATCAAAAGAACTACGAGTAACTTGACCCCTTAAAAGGGTACGTAACCAATCTAGGGCTCGACCTAGGTGTAGTCACAAAATCAACTAAACACCCAAATCCTCAAGTTACGATTTATTCATAATGGAATCAAAGGGGTTTTCCTTTTAATTAATGAAGGATTGTAATTAATAGACGCATAGTCTAGAATGAGTCAAACTCAAATTAATAAAACCCTCTTCAGAAAAATGAACGAGGGTGAAATTGTGTAGAGTGAATTACTAGTTTACGTATTGTGTACAATTTTTGCTCAACAATGACTGCAAATAAGATGTAAACTATCAAGGAGAGAGGCAGGACAAATCCAGTTACCATCAATAATAAAATTGGAGACCCGTGCATGCAAAGTTTTACTTAAAGCCTTTGGAATGTTTAAAACTTCAATTAAGAATTTATCCAACAAATTGGCATGCCAAAAAAAACTTTTTTACCTGAACCAATAATCCAACGTGAGTTATGTTGTAAATTAAAATAAATAAATAAAAAGAAAATTAAAGATGGTTTTTGTAAAACTCGGCAGCAAGAAAAACAAATAGTTTTGAAAAAAATTAATTGTGAAGGGCACTTGGGTTAGCCGTTGTCATTAACAATTCTTTGTAGTTCTATCAATACTACCAGAAAATAGAGCTTGCCGTACAAATGTTTGCTAGGCGGACTAAATTTCGTGGGGTAAAGGGAATTTACCTGACACATGTTTTAGTTGGTAGGGCAACGATGGTCAACATTTAGGGTTTACTCAAAACCTTTACGAACCGGAAGTCTATCGTAGGGCAAGTCACAGTTAGTCCACCAAAATTTGGGTGCGAAGAGGAAAAAAATGGCGCGCAATATCTAGATGTTTGCCCGACAAATTCAGTATTCGTCGGCAAGGTTGGATTTGCCCAACAACAATGTTTGTTGGGTAAGTTCTACGATAGGTGGTCAAAGGCCCACAATGACGTGTAATAAATATCCACCGACACAACCTTTGTTCGACATTTTCCATGTACTTGCCATAATGAGTGGTGCGTTGAGCAAACCCCTATTCATCAATTATAAGTCTATGCTTTTCGATCCTCATCCTTTTTCCTCTTCTTTTTTTGCTTTAATACATTCAAGCGCTCAATCAGTCACTGGTCGGTTGTGAGAATCTTTTCATAATTGGGTAAAATGTATCCCACACCTGAGCAAAGAGTTTCAAACATTCACCTCCCATTTTGGCCTCCATTCCACAGAAGAGAAACAAAAATAGAGATTTGTTGAAACAATTCTAAATTTGCGAACTTCACTTGAAAATTATTTGAATTCGTGGAATTGGCTTAGTGAGTTTTGTACTTAGTCAAGAGTTCGAGCATTCCCTCCTCCATGCCAAGAGTTCGAACAATCCCCTCCCATCTTGGCCTACTTCTAGAGAAAATTAAGAAAAAAATATATAGAGCTGTAAAAGTACATCGGCATCTCTAGTTGAAAGATGCAAATATGAGATGCCAAAACACATTTACTTCTCATTTAGTATCTCCAAGAGATGTGAATGTAGATTCTAATCCAATGGAAGAGAAGTAAATTTGGGACCTTATTTTGTTTCTCTCTATAACTTTGTCCATGTTCTAAAGATGTAAAATAAGTGTATATTTACATTTTCTGCCGAAGATGAATTTTTACATCATTCCACGGAGAGATTTTCGGCCAACAAGAAATGTAAAATGCCAATTTCAAGGCATTGTAGAGCATCTAAAAAAGAGAGATGTAAAATATTCACCTTGGCTAGAGTATGTAATTCAGAACCTAATTTTACATCGTTTGGTGATGGGTCCTGCCAATCAAATAAAGAAAAATAAATGAGATCTCAAACTTGCACATTTCTCATTGGAAATGCAACTCATATTTACATCTTCCAGAAATGTATATTGTGATGTAAATATGATTTTCGCATCTCAAATTAGAATTTATCTTTCCATTGTTGATGCTTATACATCTCCCATTAGAGACGTTGTTCTAAAATTATTGGAAGTTCTTGAAATTGACTAAGGAAGATTTTCATCTAGTTAGTTATTAATGAGTTATGACCCCTTAGGTTGATTTGAAAAGAAAAAAAATTTGGACAACGTAGTTTGCGGAAAATTGAAAACTACGGACACAATTCCGGAAGGTTTATACTTTTATATTCAAAATTTTCTGAGGCCTGTCATATTGTTTGGTTTAAGATGCATGAAAATAGATTGCATTGTAATACTAATCCTCCACCGGATAGAACCCTAAATTGATGCAAGGTACCAATCCTCCCTTCTCACTTATTTAGAATAGAGTAGCCAGTTTGTAGTTCCTTCTCAGTTTCTTAATTAATTTAATTAGTACTTAAAGCTACTGGAATGTGGAATTAAAGTGATACGGACGTCATTAAAAGCAAGAATTTCCAAGAAACACAACTTTTATTGAACATACTAGCTACTACATAAAGAACATAACCACAGAGCTTATATGATCAGTGTTTATTGGTTTAACACACACACAATACAGTGAAACTGAAATACTTAGAAACTAAAAATAAGAAAAACTAGTGATGAAAACTAATGCCACTTTCGCAGGGAACTCGATTGCATTGAGCGCATGCAACAAGCCTTTTAAACCCATAGGTGACCCTAATGGGACGAGTGAAGTCTCGTGAGGGTTTCCAGAGACGTTACCCACAAACATCATGTGATAGTTATGATCATGAATGCCAAGTGGTTGCAGAGAGATCATTTTCTTCAGGGTCTGGCTTTGCATTGTCTTATTCGAGGCCAGAGAAGGCCAAGGTTTTCTTTGTCTTCTCTTCTTCAAGGCCAAGGTTTTCGTTGTCTTCTTCAGGGTCAGGGTTTGCCTTGTCTTCTTCAGAGCCAAGGTCAGGGTTTACCTTGTCTTCTTCAGGGCCAGGGTTTGCTTTGTCTTCTTTAGGGTTAGGGTTTGCCTTGTCTTCTTCAGGGCCAGGGTTTGCTTTGTCTTCTTCAGGGTCACGGTTTACCTTGTCTTCAGAGAGGGTTGCCTTTGAAACTTCGACAACCCTTTTGTTGTCGATGGTGATGTTTTTGTTGTTGTTGTTGTTATTGTTGTTGTTATTGTTGTTCTTGTTGTTGTTGTTGTTGTTGTTGCCGTCGTTGGTTGTTGTTGTTGTTGTCGTTGATGTTGATGTTGATGTTGATGTTGATGTTGTTGATGTTGATGTTGCCTTGTCTTTTTCAAGGTCAGGGTTTGCGTTGTCTTTTTCAGGGCCATGGTTTGCCTTGTCTTCTCCAGGGTCAAGGTTTGCCTTGTCTTCTTCATGGCCAGGGTTTACCTTGTCTTCTTTAAGGCCACAGTTTGCCTTATCTTCTTCAAGGTCAGGGTTTGCCTTGTCTTTGGAAAGGGTTGCCTTCGAAACTTTGAAAATCCATTTGTTGTCGATGTTGATGTTGTTGTTGTTGTTGTTGTTGTTATTGTTGTTGTTATTGTTCTTGTTGTTGTTGTTGTTGTTGTTGTTGTCATTGGTTGTTGTTGTTGTTGTCGTCGTTGTTGTGGTTGTTGTTGTTGTTGTTGTTGATGATGATGATGATGATGATGATGATGATGATGATGATGGTGATGTTACAATGTTAAATGGTATGATCACTCTCTTCTTCTTTTTTCTCTCCTCCATCTTCTCTCTTTCTCATGTGTTTTACTTGCTCCATAGCTTCCAAAAGTGCTATCCTATTTATAATCAAGGATGAGCGCACACCATTTTTCTCTATTCACATTATGTGTTCACACTAATGGTTTTGTATATAAGGTGTTTTTATTTTTTATTTAGAAAACTAGATTTTAATCCCTAAATAAGATGAAGTTTAGAAAAATGTCTTATACAAGATTAAAAATTGATTTTAGTCCCTAGACTCTATTAAATGCCAACATATGTATTCAATGTCTCTCTTTTTTATTTATAATTTTATAGTGTTCATAAATTAAATTTTATGAAAATATTATAAATTTTAATTCTCATTATGGTGAGTATCTTATATATAAGAAAATATTTTTGTAGAGATTTTTCGGTACTCTTATGTTTTTGCATATTTTCTTATGTGCCACTAATTCATTACAATATATTTAGGTACGAACATTTTGGTACACTGGGTTAGTATAATATGTTTAGATACGGACATTTAAGTACACTAGTTTAATATAATATATTTAGGTATCGACATTTTGGTACACTAGTTTAGTATCATATAGTTAGGTTCTCTTTGTAAGTCATTGTCTTCTTTCAAATAAAAAACAAAATTAGGAATGCATTCTTTCAAGTGTTTATTTTTAAGTTTGTATCCCTAGCTAGATTTGGAACATGCAAATCAAGCCTTGGTTATTTTTTTATTCAATGTACTTTTCTATTTTATGCTTTAAGAAGTATGACTTACCTTAGAAATATTCATGTCCATACATTGCGTCAGAATCTCCAATTTGAGGAGATAAGCAAGTAATTTTGTCTTTTACTTTGTTGCTTTTTATTTTCTTTTTCTCTCACCAAGCAATAACATATTCCTTTTTATTTTTTTAAAAGGTGACTAGGTGGTTGTACTATGATACACTACTCTTTCGGTGGTTTAGCCCTCAAAACTTTACCTTGTATTCAAAAACCTCAACTAAAACCCAAAATAAAATTTAAAAAATTAGATGATTGATTTGGTTTGATTAAACAGGTAATCTCACATTGTAAAATCCATAACAAAAAGGTTTAACCTATTCACTTAAACTTAGTCTAATTAGCTCGATTTCTTTGTTTGGTGGTTAAAAATGCCCAACCTGTTAGATCCCACATCGCCCAGGGGAGTGGATCATCTATGCCTTATATGTAAATGCTCACCTCCATATAGCACGATGCCTTTTGGGAGCTCACTGGCTTCGGGTTTCGTAAAAACTCCGAAGTTAAGCGAGAAAGGGGCCAGAGCATTCCCAGGATGGGTGACCCACTAGGAAGTTATGCTCACATGAGTTCCCAAAAACAAAACCATGAGGGTGTGGTCGGGTCTCAAAGCGGACAATATTGTGCTACGACAGAGCCGGGACTAGGATGTGACAATTTGGTATCAGAGCCAATCCCTAGCCGAAAGTGTGTTGACGAGGACGTCGAGCCCCTAAGGGGGGTGAATTGTTAGATCCCACATCGCCCAGGGGAGTGGATCTTCTATGCCTTATATGTACATGTTCACCTCCTTATAGCACGAAGCCTTCTGGGAGCTCACTGGCTTCGAATTCCGTAGGAACTCTAAAGTTAAGTTAGAAAGGGGCTAGAGTATTCCCAGGATGGGTAACACATTGGGAAGTTATGCTCACATGAGTTCCCATAAACAAAATCGTGAAGGCGTGGTCGGGACCCAAAGCGGACAACATCGTACTACGGCGGAGTCGAGACCGCATGCTCACCTCCATATAACACAAGGCCTTTTGGGAGCTCATTGGCTTCGGGTTCCGTAGGAACTCCGAAGTTAAGCAAGAAAGGGGCCAAAGAATTCCCAGGATGGGTGACCCACTAGGAAATTCTGCTCGCATAAGTTTCCAGAAACAAAACCGTGAGGGTGTGGTTGATGCTCAAAGCGGACAATATTGTGTTACGGCAGAGTCGAGCCCGGGGTGTGGTGGAGCCCGGGTCGAGATGTGACACAACCTTAGTACTAATACATTATACATGTATATTGCCACCGCCACCAACCCCACCACTATCGTCACTACCATATTTTCATACCATAAACCACACCACAATCGCAATCACCATTCCTCCACCACCATCACCCCTGCCACCAACACCTTATCACCACATTTTCATAGCCATAAGACGCACTCTTACAATTGCTGCTACCACCGCCATCGCCATTTGCTAACTATTACTTCTCATTTATATATTAAGTTATTATTCACAAATTAAAGAAACTTATTCTCATCATAAAAAAAAAGGTTAACATTTGTAGATTTTAATTTATTATTTTGTGACTGTATTTTCGTAGTTTAACTTGCCGACATCTTGATGGTGTTACTCTAAATGTCACAGCCCGTCCCGGAGGTACTTTTGACGGGAATGTGAAATGACGGGATTACCCTTGACGGGTATTAAGGTACGTGGGTGTGTGACATTATTTGGTTTAATATTACATATGTGTTGGAAGAAATTATAAGATGAGTTGGTTTATTGATTTGATTTTTTGTTAAGTTGATTAGGGAATTAGAAAATGGAGGGTGGAGATTGTTTTTGGGACATCACAACTCTCCTGCTCTCTCTCTCTCTCTCCCTACCCGTGGCTCTCTCTCTCTCCTCCCTCACGACCCTCTCTCACTCTCTCTCACCCAAAACGTACGGAACACACCCAAATCCTCCAAAAACTCGACGGATCGAGGCAACCAAGGTATGCATCTTCATCCTTTTGACGTTCTGAGTTCATTGGTACTAGTTTTAGGAAGTGAAACCTTCGGAATCACGTGAAACCCGAACCTCCATTTTTGGTCACTGTTCATGCAAACGTAAAATGTTGTGTTTCAGGAAATTCTAAGCTTGTAGTGAGCTTAGTGAAGTCCTAAGGAGGCTCGGAGTACTTCGTTTGAAGGATTTGGACGTCGGGATCACGTGGTCCCATTTTGGCCGAATTTCTTGGGAATTTTCCGGTGAGATTTCTTGATTTTTAGAGCCTTAAACTAGTCTATCGTGATTCTACATGTTTGGGGCTTCAATTTGATATAAAATACGAAGAAAATGGGTGAAAAACGAAGGAGAACGAAGAGTTTTAAAACTCGCCGGAAAACGGCTGCCGGAAAAACCAGTCCGGCGAGCCAAGGAAGAAGGAGATGCGCGTGGGGGGCGCATGGACCCGTGCCACGCGCGGCGCGTGGGGGCGCGTGAGACCTCCAAAAAAAATTTCTAAAAATTTTCCGACGCTCGTGACGTCGAGTAGGTCGATGTGGTATATTCATATACCCAAATTGAGCATCGTATGAGAAGTTATTTCGAAAAATTGGTGATGTGTTTAAAATTAACGTTTTTATAGTTGTTTCGCATATAGGTGACACATATCCCGAGGACGAGCGCATCCAGGGACGCCACGGGGGTTACGACCCGTCGACTTATCAGTGAGTGGGCAGTTTTGATTTCGTATTTATCTATATACATTTATTTTCCCAGAAAATACGTTTTTATGAAAGTTATGAAATTAATTGCCATGCATGAAATTATTGCGATATCTAGCTTGAGTATTGATGCATATATATGTGAAATGACGCGGTGGACGCTCAGGTGAGTTTATTTATTTTTCAGCTGAGTTATTTATATTGAATTGCATTGAAAGCTCATAACCTGCACCTAGATGATAGTGCTTATATTATTATTCACCACACCGTACGCTCGTCTTGGATCCAAGTAGGTGGATGTCGTACAGACCATGTGAGGGTTCCGACATGCTAGTTGTACAGATCACTAGATGTGATTCCAACTAGTGGGTGACCTTAGTTATGCGCGCTGATGATTGATGTGAGAAGCACTAGAGCGTATTCATACACCTGTCATCGTACAGACTACTATATGTAGTTCCGAGTGACGTGCAGAGTTGAACTGTACAGGTCACCGAGGTGACTCCGGTTGGTTTGGATGTTGAGCTTTAGAATCAGCCGTACAGGACCATTATAGGGTCTCCGGTTGATTTATTATTCACCTGACTATTATTGATGCATTCTGATTACAGTTTGGGCATGGCATATCATTTCTGAGATATTATGATGATGGTTTTATGCTGAGTTATGATGTTGCGTATATATATATATATATATATATATATATATATATATATATATATATATATATATATATAATATATATATATATATATATATGTATATATACTATTTTCTGGGAAAGTATACAGGTTTTACGGCGAGGGGATAAAATTGTTTTTAATGAACTGTTTTGGAAAACTATTTGATTTTACTGACCCACTCATTTTGTTTTGCGCCCCTCCATGTTCTAGTTTAGCGGTTGGTGGCTCTCGAGGTCTTATTCCGGCTTTCTGACAGACTATCGACATGTAGGACTCACCTTAGGGTGATGTATCTTTATTTTAGTCCTACTTGACTGCAATTAACCTATGCTTTGAACTCATGTGTTTACTTTATAACTCGTCCGGTTATGTTCGTAGGTTGATATGTTTGAGTTTGGTTTGAATTCCTGCTTACTTTTGTGGTTGTTTCGCTTCCGTGTCGCACCTATGGTTACGTCACGTCCACGTGACGGCCAGCACACCTGGATCCTCCGGATCGGGGTGTGTCACTAAATTTAAAATTTTGAAATTTTAAAATAAAAAAAAATTGACTGGTTTAATTTTTATAAATTTCCTTTTGCTGTGTTTTCATTGTCGAACACTTGATCTCATTTTCTAATTTTGTTGGTGTGTTGTGGAGAAGAGTTGGCATTACTTTATTGACTAGTGTAATACTAGGTGCGGTGGGGAGTTGAAGCCCCCCTCCACTCAAAGGCACGAAGTCAGACCAGAGGGGGACGTTGAGGGGAGCGAAATGTGCAGTCTCACAGGGCCCCAAATTTGAAGGAGCCCCTAAATTTTTGCCCTCTAACATTATGTAATGATATTCTATATCCAAAAATTGATTTTGTTAGCGTTTTAAAACTACATTGTGCATTCTTTATAAAAGTTTTTTTTTTTCTAAATATAAAAACTTGGAGTACAATGAGATATTTTGAGTGTTAATAATTGCATCCTTAAAAATGACAGTTTCTTAATTTTATTATACAACAATGTTATGTATTCAAGTGAAACTTTAAAGTTAGAGGTTTGAAGTTTTTTTTTTTTTTTCAGGTTTGGTTGTTTAAGATAAAATTGCTTTTGATTATTTAGTGAATGTTATGTTTGTAACTCTTTTTACTTATCATTAAAGACATTTGTAAACATGCAATCAGTGAGTACTAAAGTTTGTTTTGATTTTTTTTTTAACAAACGATAGTATCTACATTAAGAGGGTAGGAGAGTGGGTTAAGCCTCACAATGAGCTAACAATAATGTAGTTCAAATTCACCTTTGACGATAATTGAATCTAAGACCTCTTACTTACAAGTGAAAAGGAATATCACTAGACCGTAGTACAAAGTGGCTTTGTTTAGATTTAAGTGAATGTTTTCTAGTATCAATACATTGTCATATTTTTCAAAAAAACTTAAAACTATCTTAAGGAGGGCTTATTTTACAAATTTCGCATATGACCCCCGAATCTCAAAGACAGCCATGAGTCAGAGTATCACAACTTTTCTGATAATTTTCATATTAATTTATTCTTTCCATCAATTAATCTTCATGCGAAGCTTTTCAACAAAATTCTCCTTGACTGTGTTTGCAGACATAGTTAAATTTTTCTTAATCTCTATGTGGCCATAAGAGGTGGATAATCGTAACTTGCCACCAATTGTCCTCATTTTTTGCTGAAAATCTTCATATGTCCACACCAGTAAGCACCATTGTCGATGAACAATGCTTGACTACTTAACAATAAGTATGGACTCTTATTTAAAACTTTTCATGTTTGAATCACAAAACTTTTTGCTTATGACTAAAACATTCATATGATCACCTTGTAGTTGTAGGTCATCTCTACATAAAATAAATAAAATTAAGGTCATTTAGTCATTTTGTTATATGACACACCCTGACCCGGAATGTCCACTAGGACTCCGAATCAAGTTGTGCTGGCCAACACCTGGAAGGTGACGAAACCATAAAGGATAATGTTGTGGAAAATGTGAATAAATTTAAACCTAAAGTACCTAAAGACAAGAGTGCGCTGTAAGCAAAGATGAACCCATTTCACACGTGACGTCAGAGCATAAGTAAAGTACAGTAGTGTGGATAAGGATCATACACTCAGAGGTAGCCACCTATACTGAGATTTGCCAAGAATCCTTGTCGATACGAACTTTTGGCAGCTAAAACCTGGAAGGGCGCAAAAACAAGGGTGAGTGGGCCTGAAAATAAATTTTTCAGTAAAAACCTTTTGAAAACATTATAACCCCTCAGCGTAAAACTCGTATAATTTCTCGAAAAATAATAATACATATGTATATAGAAATCATGCTTGAGAGTAGTGAAAACCAAGTATATGCCATGTCAAGTATCTCAGAAATAAAATAAGTAAGCCAGGTGAAATAAATCAATGTAAAATGATATGCCAGCTGGAGTCACCTAGCGTGACTTGTATGGCTGAACCTATAACTCATTAACCAATTCCTGCACACGAGTCGGAACCACCTAATGTGGTCTGTACAACAGGCTGGGTGTAAATAAATACGTTCAAGTGATATGATCACGTGAAGGCTATGCGAAGTATCGCATGTCACTTACGATTCGGAACCACCTAATGTGGTTTGTAAGACAAGCTGACACCTGCCTTAGATCCAAGGTGAGCGTATGGTACGAGAGGTGAACGATCACGTGAAGGCTGGCCCTGACCTCTGGTGAAGTACTAAGCCTCTAGTGAAGCACTAACACCGGGGTGCAGGATAATGAGCACTAAATGCATCTAAACATAACCATACATATTGCAATCACTATCATCAATATGTACTCACCTGAAGCTTACCTGGTCGTCCTCAGCATCATGCAATAATATGCATATCTATACTAATGCATATACTAAAATGTAATGTAATTGACATGGCATTTAAAAACGTAAATCCATTTAAAACAATTTCTGGGAAAAATAGAAAACATATATACGTATATATAGAAAACCAAAAGCCCACTCACCTGGAGTCTGCGCTACAACTCCCTAGCACAAACATCAAGGCGTCACGAACGATCGACGCCTAAAACAATTATCAAATCATGTCTTAGAATTCTTATCAATAGAACATATAACTTACATATCCTATTTGGGAAGATCCGTAAGTTTCTAATATCCTCAAATATTACGTATTATAACATATCAAAGTTTGGTGACGATCCAACGGTCGAATCGTCAATTCATATAATTATCAAGTAACGCACTTTAATCAAACTAGATTCACAACACTCAAATCACATCATATGGATATCAATTTAGTGTACAAATAGCATTGGTGGCCCACTGGCCACGCGCCGCCGCAGGTGGCGGTCAGTCGCCTCAACTCGCCAGAAAATTCAACTATTTCTAAAAATTACCAAATTTTATGATCTCAATGATTGAAGCAATTTTCATACCTGTGACTAAGGCCAATTTGGCCTAAAAAAGCCTCAATTTCATGAAAATCTGCTAGAAACCCATAAAATTGGGTAGTTGTTGATTCGCCATCAGAACGAACTTCGATGCCTCCACTAAAGCTTGGGCCTTGCTCTTGGGGTTGAAAGGAGTCTTTTGGTAGTGATCATCGAAGGTGAAACTCGCTGGAGTCATCGGAAAAAGGATAAAATCGTCGGATGCCCCCATGGGTTTTGTGGCTTCGATTTGTGAATTTGGGTAAGAAATTTGGAAATCTAACACTCCAGAGATGTAAGGCTTGTCAAGGGCTTTCCATGGACACTAAATCACCCAAAACGGAGTTCGTACGAATGAGATATGAGAGGGTCAAGTTGGTGGGTCAGGTGGAGAAACCGAGTTTGGCCGGTTCTCTCCTTCTCCCTTCCCTCATTTCCCTCCTTTCTCTCTTCTCTGATTGGTCACCCTCTCATCTCTCATTTTCTGATTAGTTCGGCTCCTCCCTCCATTCTCTCCTTTATACTCTATCTCCACCGCTTATCCTTTCTGCCTTTAAATCTGGGCCACACAAGTGGCTTTCCAGATTAAGCTAAAAAAAGAGCTTTCTAGAAATAATTATTTTACTAAAATGCGTCCGACTTTAAACGTTAATATCTACTTCGTTATAACTCCAAATTGCGTTCTGTTTGCGCCCACGCGTTCGTAACGATGAGTACTACGAGAATATGCTAAGAAAAGGAGTCTGACGTGAAATGACAAGGCAGTCAACAAGAGTCAACGTCTTTGCCTCAAAGGGTATTTTTGTAAATTCACTTATTAAAATTATATAAACTGTAAAAATTGGGAACGGGTCGTTACATTGTAGCAAATGCATAAATTGTTCATAATTCTTTTACCAATTTAATTCATTTGTTTTTATTGGTCACTTTAGTTTTAATTAATTATTTTTTTGCAAATATGATATTTATAAAGTGATTTATAATATGAACAACTATAACCACAAACATGAAATTCTACGAATCGACAACGAACATTTTCAAGTAAGAATGCCTATTTATCTTTTGAGTAGGCAAGTGTTATTCACCGTCAACCTTAATTATTTTTTCTTTTCTGAAGAAGTTATTATTGAAGTTTGGTATTTTAGCATCAAAGAGTATGGTGTTTTGGCAAATACGCACTCACAACTTACAAGACCAAAATATTCCAAAACCGGATGGTAAATACCATCCCTCGTCGGAGATGCATCCAAACTATTACGTACGCTGTTTGCATGCATTGTTTAAAATATCCGGTTTCAGAAAATCTTAAACAAATGTTTTGATATGGAGATTTGTTGTTGACCCTCAACGATAATGTTAGAGATGTGCTCCAAAATGTAAATTTATAACTGAATTTTTTTAATACAACGAAATATTTATATTAAAGACGTGGATAATTGAGTTAGTCATACAATGAGATAAATGATAATAATTTGATATCAAACTTATTATCTATGAGAGTCGACTGTAGACGGGTATAGGGCTAGAGAAATTTTTGGCTAGTAGGCTGGCTAGCTGGAAAGTTAAGGATCATTTTTCGTTTCTGACGATTACATTAAATCTTATCAGCAGAACTCATTCAATCATTCTATGCTTACCGAGCTTTAACAAGACAAATATATATAAAATAAACCAATTATTACAACGTTAAGGAATTATTTCTAATGAGAAATTCTTGTATGTATGGGCATCCATGTATCATACCATTCAAAATAATGAAAACTAATGAAAAAGATTTGAAAACTTTGAGTTTTAATGATAAGAACAAAATAAAGGGTAAAGTGAATAGTATCAAGTTTGACTTTTTAGTGTAAAAATATGGTTTTTCGTTAAAGTGAACAATACCGTGGACTTTTCGTTAAAACTCCCTTCAAAATATGCCTCATTTCAATTTTCACAGTCGGATTTTAGTGTATTTGTATATAGTTGAAATAAAAATGAAAAATACATGAAAAAATTTAGGGAATAATTGATTTGTAGGTAGTCTTGCACTTGGTTCCGCCCTTGACCGTGATCTAAGACCTCTCACTCAGGGGAGGATGTACAAGGGGACAAAGGTGGTTCCAGGACCATTTAGAGTCTGGGAGATATGCTTGTGAAGATCTTATGAGGTCTCTTTTATGCCTACCAAGTGTCGGATGTAATGTATGTTAGGCATATCTCGATAGATTGCCTCGACACCACTCATCAAATTCTCTCAATATCACTCATCAGATTGCTTCGATGTCGACATATGTTGACATGTGCGTGGTTTAGTTGACGACAACAAGCCCACCAAGTGTTTGACAAAATGCCTTGGTGAATAAATTTATACAAAATTTGCACGCTTCACATTCTATTTCTATCCAAAAAAAACTTGTACTTTAACACTGAAAACTCATTCGAAACTTGTGATAGCTTTTGAAAATGATTGTCTTATACCGGGGCGATGCTTAAATCAAGAAACAAGTCTCAAACGTGCCGGTGACACACGATGGAACTCACACTATGGTACCTTGATTAGCATCATTTCTATGTTTTCATCCGTGGTTCATGTGCTTCAAATGGTTATTGATGATAATCCCAATGACAGTGCGGCTGAAGCAAATAAGTTAATGAGAGTGATACTTACTTTTGAGTTTTTGTTTCACCTTTTCTTGATGAAAGTCATATTGGGACTCACAAATGATTTGTCACAAGCATTGCAAAGGAAAGATCAAGAAATTGTGAATGCAATGGCTTTAGTGAAATCATTCAAGGAAAAGCTATATTGGATGAGGAATAATGGGTTCGATGCATTGGTTGATGAAGTATCTTCTTTTTGTGAAAAACATCATATTGATGTTCCTAACATGGAAGAGGCATTTATACTTCCAGGGAGGTCAAGGCGTTATGCTCCAATAAAGACAAATCGTCATCATTATCGTGTGGAGCTTTTTATTTATGTCATTGATGAGCAAATTACGGAGTTAGAGGATCGCTTTAATGAGGTAAATACCGAGTTGCTTATTTGTATGGCATGTTTGAGTCCGAAAGATTCATTTGTAGCTTTTGATAAATCAAAGTTACTTTGTCTTGCTCAATTTTATCCTCAAGACTTTTCGGATGAAGATCGTTTGGCACTTGAAGATCAACTTGAGATTTATATTCATTATGTGTGTTCCAGTAGTGATTTCTCTCAATTGGAAGGGATTGGTGATCTTGCAAAAAAATGGTGGAGACAAGGATGCATCAAGTATTCAATTATGTATATTTGCTCATTACATTGTCTTTAGTTTTGCAACTGCTTCAGTGGAGAGAGCATTTTCTGTCATGAATATTGTTAAGGGTCCACTTAGGAACAAAATGGGAGATCAATGGTTGAGTGATAGTTTGCTTGTTTATATTGAGAGAGATATTTTTGCTTGTATTGAAAATGAAGCTATAATGCTTCGTTTTCAAAATATGAAACCTCGTCGTGGACAATTATAGTTTGTAATATTGTTTCCATTATGAATTATGAATGAAAGTACTATGATTTCATTTTCAATATGTTTTTCCATCCTAAATTTTTATTTGAACTTTTACACTGCGACCCCTTGGGGTAAGATTCCTGGATCCGCCACTGGTCACCACTCTCACTTATAAGTGAAACTTTTAAAAATGTATAATACCCCTAATAAACTTCATAAGATACTAGTCATAGTGATACTTAGGATGATGTAACTAAGAATGGGAAGTAATAATATGAAATTTTGACTAGGGTGAATATTTAGGCATAACTTCGCCGCTGGTTCCCTCACCCTGGTTTATAATCAAATACGTTTGACGAAGATCTTAGATCTCCCACCAGATATGACTCGACCAAAAGTTCTAGATATCTTTTATCCGGTGCCTTTCATACAAATTATGTTACTGATTTTTCTACTAAATTGAATGAAAAATCGAACACTTGACACTATTCGAATCTATAACGGGTTAATCAAATTACTCTTTATTAATATATAAAGCTTGATTAACAACATAATTAGATTTGTAAATGCAGAATGAGTCTACAAGGTGTTTGTCTATAGAGAAATTTTTAGTTGTGACGGGAACACAAGTGGTACACCACATGTTTTAATAGGAATTGTGAGAAATTTTATTTTTTAAGTTATTAACTATTTAGCACACATATCCCATAATTTGTTTAGTGACACGTGATGTACCACCTCGTGTATCAGTCACATTGAAAAATCTCTCCGGTCTATAAGGGTATCTATGGATCTCACATTTTATGTAAATTTTACCTTTCATGATTAAGCAATTGAGGACAATAATGTAGGTTGTATTGTGGCATGAGCAGCGTATTTTTTCTTCCCCGAGTTTTTCCTAGGTGATTTTACTTAGGTATGTCCCAATTTTTTTTACATTGAATGAAATCCAACACTTGGACACTATCTTAATCATAATCCATTATCACTTAACTAAAAGTGCTTTTAAAGAAAATATTTTTGAGTTCTAAAAGCAATTGAAGTTCTTTTCAAGATTCATTTACATTTTTACTAAGAATTGTACCAAAAATATTTTCACAAAAAACGTTTTTAACTATTTTAAAACCATTTCCAAACGAACCATAAACTTGTTTGACAATATTTTTTTATATTAGAAACATGTTGTTTAAGGAAGTGAATTTGTGGTCGACTCTTATCACTAATATTTGGCCATTCTTGAAAGTTAATTATGTTTGGGACCATACCATTCCTGCTTCTACTCGAAGGGATCTTTTTCT